>NC_090665.1:34928425-34961081 GCF_013368605.1 Nyctibius grandis | reverse complement strand
GTCTTTATACAAAATAGGAGGTTATTTTTTGTTGTCTAAAAACGTTACCAAATTCATTAAATTATCAAATTTATTCATGTTTCATCTTTAAACTGTGTAATAACATTCTTCAATTAAAAAATGTTCTCCCACAGCTATTGTATGGAGAGGGGTATGCAGTAAGTAATATCATTGTGTAGTAAGTATATCATAGTAAGGGGAATTACAGAACTAAAAATTAAGCAGTCTTAGTGGCATGAAGATCCATTAGACTGTGTTAACAAGGACTGTCTAGATAGGAGAGACATGGTTTTAAGAGACGATATCAAGATCTGAACGTTGTCCACAGTGATTTTAAATATTAATGAAGCATCACTGTGTAGTTTTGCATATCCAAAGATGAATTCCAGTTTAGTTTTATGTAGCTGAACAACTAATCTTTTTTTTCCTTACAACCAAGGTTCCGAGTTTTTTTAATATTTACATGATTAATTCATGCATACAGGATTAATTTGCAGGTCATTCCTTTCTTTGTTTTTAACAACGTGTTCCTCCATTATGAAAAATTGCCAATTTAATCATTGCTTATTGCATTGGAATTTATCTTTTGTGACTTGGATTAGATCTTATTTGAAAATACTGAAAAATTACCTCATGACTATTTTTGGTGACAAGTCTTCTGCTATTCTTTCACTTCTTTTTTCAGATAAGAATAACAATTATCAGTTGTCTAGATGATTACTTACTTTCTCAATATTCACATGGCCATAATTGTGTTCTGGGCAACTGATATAAAATCTTATTAATAGAACAAAACAAAAGCAAATAAATTTCTAATCAAAGACTTTATACCCTTATCCATTCTATATTTGAGGCACAGTAGAGGAAGTTATTAGGAATGGACATCTGCCTCTGTAGAACTGTATTCACCATTACTGCCTCCCAGAAAGGTTTTCCATTGAGCTTTTACAGTGTTTTTGCTGCCTATATACCTACAAAGGAGCAAGATATAATGTATAAAGGCACTGGCATGTACAATGCCTTCCAGAAGAGTTTTGATTCAAGGCACGCCTGCATAATAATATCAACAAAAAAAGCATAAGTCTACTCATTAGCAAACTACCATCTAAACCTCTAATGAAGTTGGCAAGACAATAATTTTTGTTAGCACTATTTTTTACCTAAATAATGGAAAAATATCCCCTGTCTGCCCTATGGCACTTCTCTGAAGCATGAAGGACACCATGCTCATAAGGGAATTGGCAGCAGCACTACATATATACAGCACATATTGTCAAAGAACATGGAGATTTCTACTCAAGAGAATCTTTTGGGATACCTATGAAGCTCTGGAGATCTTTTGGGTATTGTGAACTTTTCCCTTCTCTTCAAGTAAAACATCTCTAATGGAGTTTATAATCCTTAACATCTTAAAGTATGCAAAGAGTTCACAAGGACCACTTTAAAAAGTATTTTCTGGAAAACATATTCTTTGTAAAATTTGGAAAAAGCTTAGGCTAGTTTACTAGAATAACAAGGGAATTCTAGCAGTGTAATGGACTGTTTCACTTGGACTAAAAAAAGGTTTTAAACATCAACGCAAGTGAATTGGACGACCAAAACTTTAGCTCATCAAAATCATTCATTCTCCAGATTATGTAAATAAATGTCCTAAACATGTAAGACTCCTACCATCTAAGACCTACTAAATTTTTGAAAAAAATTCAAATACATTCTCTTTGTCACTTTGAAGTACACCTCACATACATTCTGATCAGGAAGAATTTAACCAGTGATTTTATCTAAAATAAAATAGTACATATTTATATGATGACTGTCATTCCCAGTGCATCACTAAGTAACACATACAGCAAAGGTAAAAGGATATGGTTTCATACTGAGTGACATGAGCAGCTAACTGTTACAGTGAATGAAGACAAAAGCAAAGCCTTTGGTTTTACAGGCAAGACGTTGTGAAAGAAACAAAACAAACTCCATGAAGGCTAGATAGAGCTTCAAACTTTGGACTTGACATTTCTAGGCGTTTCACACCAGTTGCATACCTTCCTGTGTCCTTCCCTTCAGCTTTGGGAAACAAGGCCAGAACTGTGCACATACAGATGAGAAAATATACACATAATTGTGAATCTGCAAGGTATTAAAGAGTTATTAGGGATCAAAGTATAAGAAAAATCTCAAGTCATTTACTCAGTTCATATTAATTTCTCTCCCACAGGACAAATTACAACCTGTTGCTGTACTTTCCTAGTTAGTCCATCGTATAGACTGGTAAAGGCCAGTAAAAGTCAACCAGAAGAAGGTTCCATCTTACAAAGTATTCAGCAAAACATCCAATGATTTTGAATAATGTCTAGTTCAGCGAAGTGAGAATTCATTTTTTTCAATTCAGTGGAATCACTGCTTAATGCAACCGCATTTTTCTTCCAGCAATTTGGATAAAAATTTCCTATTTCATAAGAGACTTCCTTTCTGTAGTCCCTTTCAGAGGGATCTGTCAAAATAAGACCTTTATACTGTTTGCTGCCATTCATTCCAAACAGGTTCACTAACAGCTGGCAGGGAGGTATCAGGCCTACTGTAGGGAAGTGGAAAAAAAATTCAAGACCTACCGGGAGATTCAAATTACAATTGCACTCAGTGCATGAACTTTCTTTGTAGGAACGAGGTTTCAGATGCAGATTTATTTATACAACAATATGGACATTTCTTTCAAATGACTGTACTCATATATGAGCTCCACTGAATCCTGCTGAAGTGAACTGGGCAAACTCATTGTTAAAAATCATACACAGTAAAAAGTAGGGCTCACACCTTTCTTGCTTTTAAGAGTGTTTCATTCTCTAAGCTTTGAACTTAGTCCCATTATATCAAATGCAGCTATTAAAACGTAAATCAATCCACATATTCAAATTACTGACATTTACCATTTTACTGAAAATAATCAGTATTGTAAACTTGGGTCAGGAGCTTATTTTTCTTGTATGTTACAAAGCTGTTGGAACCTTGTGATCACATTTACACAATAACTCTAGTACACAAGAAACAAAGCCTTGTTATATTATGAAAACATCAACACATATCAGACAATTGAATTAACGACTTCACAGGTATAATAATTAATATGTGTAAAAAGGAGAACAAAAGATCAAAGCAACTTAATTAAATGTCAGACTTTACAAGCATATCCTTACCTATGATATACGGACTTAAAAGCACGTAGGCAAGACCCACAGTAGGAACCATTATTTGGTTTTATTAATTACTGGAGTAATTGAATAGCATTTTCTGAAGAAAATATAGGATCATTTAATGGAAATGCAGAAGTTTGTAACAACCTCCAAGGTGCAAAATAAGAAGCGATTTGATCTTCAACCAACTATAGCTGTTAAAAACATTCTTGGAAAACTTCCAAGATTAATTCCAAAAGATTAAATTTTTAAAGAAAAAAATTTGCATTTTGAGTAATTTAAGCAAAAGTGACTAGACTATAAAATTCTCAAAAAGTACAAAAAGTAATTTCAGATTAATTTTAAATTGGGAAAATATTTCAGATATGAGCTGTGAAAATCAGAGCACTGTGGCAAGTTCTAATTCACACAGCTTCTTACACAGTAGAAAATGCAAGGTTGTTTTGTCTTGGCACATTTCTGGGATAATATTTTCTAAATGTTTTCATTTGGAACTCTTTTTAAAAGTATGAGGTACAAATATACATTTCTTTAAAATATTAACAGGGTTTTGTAGAGCTGTGAATTAACTGCTTACATGTGTGAAAGACCAATGGAATTATTTAGGCCAGTCAGGAACAGAAAGACATATCCAAGACTCCTGCTGAATTCCTGTCAATGAACCCCCACAAGCCAATCCTTGGCTTCTTCAGTGAGGACACATGCACAGCCATCAAACATATCTATTGTACTAAACCCAAGATCACCTGGAATTCCAATTCACAAAATGGCACCTTTCCAGTCTCTTAATTAGTTATTATATACTCTTAGCACTTAGAAGATTCTTCATGTGAAGATCAAAAAATGATAATCCTACTTTATATAAGAATCATTCGCATTAAAAAAAAATCTTACTTTAAATTCAGGTGGAGTAAAGAAATAGAACTGCAAGGGATCTAGCCCCAAATTTAGTGGTATCAGAAATGTCTTTCCCTTGCATTAGAGGATATGAATGAAATTTGAGACAACTAACCTCAGGACATGCAGTTAATTAAGAACTGAGCCAGAACAAAGATCATGGCTTTCAAATAGGAAGCTAATGTGTTGCCAGCTGGAATGTATGCCCCCCCCCCCGGTAAGGCTAAAGATACACATTTGTAAACTGTGTTTCTTTATATTTTCTCTGCTCTGGAGAAACCCAGAACTGTAAAAGATACAGAGCAATAAATTGCAATTAGTGCACAATTAAAGAGAAGGCTTTCCACTCCCACTCCTAAAAAAAAGACAAAAGACCTCCTTGCCTCCATGAAGGGAAAAGGGGAAAATGAGGATAGAATGCCAGTTATTTGAGCAAGAATAGTCAGTAAAGCTTTTTTCCCCTCAAAATATCTCTTTCTTATACAAATAAATGTGCATATAAATGCTGTCTGCTTCTGCATGGGTCCACCAAAAGTTTTTTAATTTCTTAATCAAATTTAACAGAAGGATGGAGTTCTTGAAGATCATTAACTGCCCTCAAATTTTATGAAAACAGCCAGGTTTCCAGTAAAGAAGCATTTATAAAAGTTACAGCACGGCCACAAATGACACCAGATGGGAGATCACCTTATAAAAGCTCATCAGTGAGCAACACTTCACCTCAATCTTGTATTTTTGCAAACACGAGAACCAAACAACTGGAAGAGACAAAGCCATACAAAACTACAGTTAACTTATCCTGGAGCTATTTGTCATTTCATTGTTAGAACAGACTGGCTAGCACATTTTTTAAGTATCTAGGGGAAAACGTGCTGGTCATTGTGGTTTATGCCTGCACTAGAGCACTGAGAGCTCATGGCTCACACTACAGAGGCATCCTGGCAGACTGGGAATTCATGTCAGTGGACTAGCTGCCTCTTGAAAATGGTCTCCAGTCTTCTCTGGCATTATGTATTATTATAAAAATAGTTTGATATTCTTTCCATGAGCAGAGAATCTAATGACCATAATGTAACTGGTTACTAGTACACGAATATCTTTGAATATAAAATATTTATATTATTTAAGTAACTTGGGAACTGTTTTTCCAGTATCCTTTACAAACTCAGAAAGTTAAGAATCAGCTTTAGAAAAACTTAAGAGGCAGCTTGGTGACTGATGTTCATTTACATGTAGAGACTTGGGCAAAGACATTAGGTGTGGTTTAGATTAATTTGAAACAGATATATAACTAATGATTGAACAAAAGCTGTACCTCATACATTTAATTAAATAATAAGATTCAGAAAAGTCTGTCAATAAAGCCCAAACATTCTGGATCTGAAGAACTACAGCACTGTTGCACATATGCTAGCAGACTCCATATTCATTAAATGAGATATTACTAATATACCACGTTACATTCATGAAGGAATGACTTCCTGAATCCCTGAAAAAGTTCCTTCCCTGTGCCAGGAAAAAAAAAAAAAGAGATCAAGGAAATCTACAAGTGCTAAATATTCCTCTCTCTGAACTGAGATGCTAATTCCACATTTATACACTTTCACCTTATTCCTCCTAAACTACTAAACTGCTAAAGATAAAAAGGAAGCTGCATTATAGTGCCATGAAAAAACAACTATTGTTTCTGCAATTTAGTTTCAGCATCATTGGTGAGATACTATTAGCAAAGATCTGCCAAGAGATCAGATTTCATCATTTGTTATAATCGACAAATAGGATTTTGAGAATGATACCAGAACGATAACAAATCACTCCATATGCATACTATACTGTCTATTGTGCAGTCTGGAAAGAATATAAACTTTCATGAACAAAGAAATGGAATTTATTTCTAATTTGACATCTCCAATATTCATTAATTGATCTGTTCCAAAACACTCTTTATAGAGAGGTCTAACAAGCAAAAACCACTGATATTCATTCTGTTATTTAACTTAAACACCTTTAATTCTGTTAGGTCAAGTCGCGTTTCTGCATTTACTAACTGGTTAGCTAATCCAAATTGCCAGCAAGGATTTACCAGTTCTAAAACTGAATTCCTCTGTCTATCTCTAAACCATTGCAGTTATCTGTTACAGAAGACATTAGGAATAATAGTATTCTTGTTTATCTAGGCTGTAACTATTTAGTAATTTAGAGATAAAACCAATTAGTATTAGATCCCTTTTTATGTCTCATTTTAATTGGTATTATATTGAACAGTCTTATTCTTCATTGGGTAGCACCACTAGCAGGATTCTAATATTAGCATGTCTTTTGTACCTTTTCAGTATCTGAAATGATTTCAGTAAGGGTAATAATAACACTTCTTAGACATCTTTTCCATTTACTAGTCAGCTAAAGCTCTAAGACTAATATTTGATTTTATTAATAATTCTCAAGTCAGGAGTTAAGGATTAAATAAGTGATAGAAAAGATTGCTAAGTTTAAAACACCGTTTAATTTTGGTAGAGGTATGCAAATCAAAAACTGGAACAACGCCTGGGAGAAAACTGTTTAAACATGCTTGAATTTCTCTTTATTTCTGTTTAACCCTCAGGTTTTTTCCTGATAAACATTTGCCCTAATGCCTGCTGTGCAAAGAACAATAAGAAAATCACCAAAGCTCCCCAAACCATATCAGTGACTCTTCCTGAGTCATTATCTTGCAGCTACCATAAGTAGCATGAAAGGTATGATTTCTACTGCTCCCAATAGGGATCCAGTGCAAAGTATTCAGCATGATGTCTCACAGGGAGAAATCAAGATCTAGAAGCTACATCAGTACCTACCTAAATTCAGTCTTCAATGTCCATCGCTAGAAGAAAAACATTCCTAGTACAGCTAATGCATGTAATTCCATTTTGTGTTCTCGAGTAAAACTGTAGCTCTGTGGTCTCTTGTTACCTTGTTGATGAGCCCATTGACTTCTCTACTAATGACAGCTGTCAAGGTGTCCTGGTTTGGCCTAAACCAGGCCAATTTTCCTTTCAGTGATTTTTACTTTCAGCTAAGTCTCTTCTAAGTAACTGCATTTTCTGAAACCAACTGCATGTTTTGCAGACAGTGTCTGCTTCCAGGACTGATAACGCTCGGAGTTTGTAGTTATCACTGAGGCACCGGTAGGAATATTATGCAGAAAGGCTCTTGCTGTACTTAGTCTTAGAGAAACCAAGGTCACTGCTAAATTCCTCACTGCTTACGAGTGAAGAGCCGAAGGGAGGGGTCTCACC
Source organism: Nyctibius grandis (assembly GCF_013368605.1). Lineage (NCBI taxonomy): Eukaryota > Metazoa > Chordata > Aves > Nyctibiiformes > Nyctibiidae > Nyctibius > Nyctibius grandis. Next base: position 34,953,721 of record NC_090665.1, on the reverse strand, counting down.
TGCAGGGAGGAGCGGACAGGGCAGGTGACCCAAAATTGACCAACGAAGGTATTCCATCCCATACACGTCATTCTCGGTATAAAGCGGGGGGATCACGAGGGTCTCGCTCCCCTTCTGCTATGGCCGGTGTCTAAGGAGGACTCCGTCTGTTTTCCTGCTGCCCCCAATCCCGATCCGTGCATTCCTGAATCCAGCTCTCGACCGTCGCTAGGCCCAGCCTGGGCCTTCCTGGAGCCTGCCCTGAAGTGCCAGTGACGTGGCCGACATCAGGGGAGCTCGATCTTGGTTTTGTATATATATTTGTATATATTTGATTATTTCTATTATTATTATTACACTCTTTTTCATTATTATAGTTTATTAAAACTGTTTTAACTTTCCAACCCAGAAGTCTCTCTCCCTTTTCCCTTTCCCTTTGGGGGCAGGGGGGAGGGTTAACTGAGAGCGTCTGCCACAGGTTTAATAGCCAGCCCAGCTTTAAACCGTAACACAAGGGGAAAACAAAAATCCTAATACAATCTGATAAAAGGTTGTCTAGGTGGGAAATACTATTCCAAGAATGAAAATGCAGTGTAGAATATATGCTAAAACATTATAACTTTATGTAGCACAATAAAATATATTGGTCTTTTTAATACATTAAAAGTTTTCCTTCCTTGACAAAAACTTTAATCTTAGGCATGTCAAGACAGTTTTTGTTGGCTTTTGCAGACATAAAAACAATTATTGTGAGCCAAGAGGCTACCTTAGGAATACTTCTGATTAAGTTTACTTTTTAAAATATATTCTTGGTATTTTTAGCCTGAAAGAATTTTAGGTCTAACATTTGTTAAAATATAACTATACATTATTTGAACAGAAACCAGATTTTTGGTGTGTATACATATATATTAAGATAGACAACACGGTTGAAAGAATGATCCATTAATCTCTCCATTGCCCTCAGTGCTTGCAAATCCTGATTTCCAGGGAAAAATATTCCATGTTCTACAACTACATAAATAAATATAGTATTCTTAGAGAATAAAGGATAGCTGCTTTTCAGCCAATGTCAGAGGAATAACAGAGGGTAATTGTAAATACTAGTTTATAGTAATAGCATATGTACCTGTGGTTGTTATGGACATTTGTTTTGGCTCAGAATATAAAGCTTCCATCAGTTATCAGACAGCAGAAACTGCAACAACATTTGCTACTAGCAGATATGATATAGATTGATTCAGCGTTTGTTGAAGGTAAAGGAAGAGATGTAAACAGTCATATATACTTGAAAAGTAAAGACCAAGTAAACAGAAATCAGAGTTCTCATCTGGAACTAGATTATATCTGTGACATTTTATACAAGAATTGTTTCTGTCTGCCCTGGTATTCTTTGCTGGAGATCTGAAGGTATAAAACTTCAAAAGTCTTGTGGGGACAAAGCTCAGGGGTGATAGAGAGAAAAATAGTCTGAATAAAAGGTCATGAGTTGTGGAAAAAGGCATAAAGTAGAATCCAAACACAAGTAACATGTATGATAGATTCCTAGGCATATTTCCATTGAAATTATCAGACAAAAAATTTTGAAAATAAGTGCACACATGTATGCATAGAAACAGACAAGCCAATAAATCAGTGTGAGAGTAAACACCAATGCCACAAGACAGTGAATCATCACTGGAAACAAAATATTGAACACATACACATGTAGTACATGCCAAAGACTTTGTCATTATTTTAATTGCAATTTTTTGAGGTTCAAATTAATTTCAATTTTTGTGTAGTAGGAATCCAAGGGTTATTTTAGCCTCTTTACAAAAAACTTTACTTTAAATAACATTAGCTGATATAGAGTGCTGTGGTACATGTTATAACACCAATATTTCAATTAAATTAATACAACTTATATACATATGAAAATATATAAATATATGTATAAAATTATATTATTGTCATCATTAAAGTGTACCTGCTACAATTAATTATGTTCAGAAAAGGCAAATAGTGTCCACATGCTTTTTTTCCTCAAAACGAAATCCAGGATTGCATATGATTGTCTTTTCAGGCAGAACAATTTCTGGATTGATCTATATATATACACTTAAAGAATATCCTTTATTGTGTACAATGATTGTTTTTATAGTTTTGCACGAATACCTCAGTATATATAAGCAGCACTGTGAACACATGTTAGAAAATTTAATTAAACTATTAAACCTGTAACCTATTAAACTCAAGCTAAAAGTTGTCAAGTGCTGGGGAAGCCATTCCACAAATATAAGAACTCTTGTACCACCATTAAGAAAATAAAACTGAAAAGAGTTACTGAGCACTGTTTCACAGCCACATGAAATAATATTTTTCTAAGCCAAACACATAATCAGAAACTAGCCCATAAAAATAACACATACTTGTTAAGAGAAATAAATACCCATGACCCTAAAAGGGGACAAGTCATTTCATTTCGTTAGTTACACTGTGTAAGGCCTTCATCAAGCAAAGACTCATGTACGTGTTTATGTACACAAACAACCTCATGGATAAATCTCACGCATGTAGTTCAAAACAGATTAGCTGTTATGGGATCAGATCCTAAATAAGTGCTTGCTCAGGTGATTGGGAAGCTGTTCCTGAGATTGATACTAAGCCATCCTCAATGTTGGCTAAGATTTAATTGAGTAATCCAACTGAGTGCATTTGAATTTGATTACTCGTGGAGTTAATGCTACACAACATGAGAAAAATGGCAGCATTGCACCGTTAGAGACGACAATTTTTGGTTGATCAACCTGCAGGTATAATCATGCTGCAACATTAATGACAAGCCTGAAAAAACCTCAGAGAAAAGAACCAATGAAATTTATCTTTAATTTAAAAATATCTTAAAATCTTTAGTCATTATCATCATCAAACTGTTTTCGTGCATTGTTTGGGAGAATTAACCAAGCCAATATTGCAGGTATCATAATGTCTTAAAAACCTATAAACATGGAACAGAGTATTACCTAAGTGTGTAAGGCTGGCATACAGAACAAAATTACTTATTTACTGAACTTTGTTCCTGCTTAGTTTCAGTCTTGCAGGGGCCAAGACAATTACCTAGCTCAGTTCATAAATAAGCTAGTTCTATAAAATCCTAATAACAATTGCTAAGTCACCACTTGCTTTTAAAAATGCATCTATCCTGTTGTGCCATTACCAGCTGATGAGTAATGAGGAGCATCAAATCAAAGTAATTAAGGTCAATATAAGAAAGATGGTGCATCTTAATGACAGGCAACATTAATTATGCCCTGTGAATGTACACTACAGCTCAACGGTCACTGCAGAAAAAAGATCATTAGCTGCAACTTATTCTGATTTTGTTCACAGTTCAATTAAATTGTATTTGCCCTCTTAGAATCCATCTAAACATTCAAATAAATTGTTTCAGCTCACAGAACTGTGTGAGGAATTTTATCCTTGAAAATGTGTATGTTTGATAACTGAGCATGAGGCTCTCTGCCACAAAATAGTGGCTGAAATAGAATGACTGCTTCCATGCGTGCAGTGGGGAGGGACTTCCAGGTCCTCACACCACGAGACCAGAAAAGGGGCCAGGCTTCTGGGGCAGGCAGCCCCTGTGCCTGCCTGCAGGGGTGGGGCACTTGCACCTCTCATTTTGAAGATCAGGGTCCTTATACTACTTCTATTTATTCTTTGCTTCATCATATTGATTTTAAGTTTTTCTGTTTAAAACAGGTGCAATCAAAGAGAAAGCGCATCACATGACACATCAGTGATCAGCCACACACCACACGCAGTGCAGAGTATACATAACCCACAGGCTGTTTTCAAAATACCTAATGAAAACAAATATATGAAAAGAAATCAAACTCCGTTTGCTGGAATTCCTCGCAGAAAATGTGATCACTGTCTTCCAGCATACATGGGATGACAGTGAAGGACATTTTATTAACTCTTCAGTGTGTTAATGATGACTCACAGAGAATTATACTATACTCCTCTGTTGGGGTGATAGGATTCAGGCCACACAGGAACAAATCAATCTGGTTCACCCGCTTTTAATAGAAGGTGTGTTTAATTTAATAGAATTCTATCCACTTAGGATTTCCTTGTGTGGATAAAAAGGTGCTGGCCAACACTGGCAAGGTGTCTTCAGCCTAATCCAATATCATTTCCATATTCTTAATGTTTGGAAATGGTGTTTTCAAACCTGAATTAACTTAGTTTTAATTCATTAAAGAATTTCATATGAAATACATGAGTGTTTCTAAGCAGCAGGAAGAAGATGGACAGTCCAGTCAATTCAGGAGGCCAGTTTCCATTTAAGCTATCTGGGACTAACAAGCCTTCACTAGGTAAAAGAATGAGGAAGGCAACCTAGAGTCATGGTGTGGAAGCCCTGAGATACGGAGCCAATACAAAAATCTATTTTGTGAATGGGATTTTAAAACAAGAAAAGAAACCTAAAAACTTAAGCTGTTCCCAAAAGAAAAAGCATTTTAAGTTAATAGCCGATGTGAAAAAGAAAATCCCATATGGAATGAATAATTTTCCTAACACATCTTTTTTAATTTGAAATAAGATTTGTGATAACAATGTTAATGCTGGGGATTTTAAGTGACAGAATATTATCCTAACTCATTCCTTTAAAGTCTTAAAAAAAAAAAAAAAAAAAAAAAGCTCCTTTGTTAGGCCTAGTTTAGGCCACCTTAAAGCTCCTTTCAATCAAAGTACAGCTTCTCATTAAGGGAAAAATTATTATTAACATCCTCATTTTCTTCCTCTTGTGAATTATTTGCATTCAAATATGTGCACGGCCTTAGTTTCATGGTAAATGCAAATATGACAGCGGGATTTCTCACCAAGCTCCTTTTTATTATTAGCTCTTTTTATGCCCTCCATTTATTATTCCCTCATCATTTTTCACAATTTATTAAAATGTTACATTTCCTAACATAATAATATTTTCCTTCATTTGGTAATTGTCTCAGTCCAGTCTACAAAAGTCTCCATCACAGTACCTACTGTCTATAATTTGGAATAGTTTATAATAATAATTCATTATTGCTTAGGGGAGCCTTGGGCATTAGCTATCACAGTTGCAGAATCTCTTCTCTCCCACTGAGTACGTGATTATTTTAGGTGAAGTTCACGTGACAGGGGGAGAGGGCAGGGGCAGTGGCAAAGCTTATACTGTGACTGCCCATGGTAGACTCTCAGTCTGTGGTCTGAAGATAAATTGAGATGCTTTTCAGTTTTTTTAAGCTTCATCTGTCCCATGTCTGCCAGAAACAACGAAGCCAGCTCTGAAACTTATTTTGACATTATTTTAAATAAAACACAAAACCAAAACAAATAAACTATTACCCTGACTCATCTTCCTGACATTTTAAGAGGAATGATCTTGGATGCTAAAGATTAGTCAAAACATAGTGTGTTCAGTTAGAACAAAATCAAGTTACCGGTGGCATACTCTCTGCTAGGGTTGTATTTGATAAACTGATTACAATTACTTCTTTTTTTCCCTGGTCATATTAAAAAAATGGAAATAGATCTGACTAATAAAAGCAAACTAATAAAATCATTTGATCATCCTGATTCACCGCACTTCATAGTGCCAAGCTTCCCTGTTGACTCTCAAATTGTTATTGTCAAATTCTCACGCATTTATTACACTCAGGATGACTTATGTGTCCCTTTTTTCTGTCACTGTGTTGATGTCCATCATCACACTATCACCACCATCTAACTGCAGCAAAGCAAAGACCACTCTGATACCACCCAGTGAATATGAGATAATTTTGTTTCAGAGTAACATATTCTGCAATAATCTACTGTGATCTCTATTGATATGAACACAGATAACATCAAATTCAGACATGTATCTAAATATATTTAGAAAGAGTTTTTAGTTGATATAATTTTTAACATTCTTCCAGGGGAGTCCCTAAGATTTATCATAGGATCATTTACCAGCATATAATTGAAACATCGCTACTGAATTTGACCTACTGATGTTGAAAATTACTGAGAGGAGTAGAACCAATAAAGCAGTTACTAGCAGGATGTATGTTAAAAGCAGATCATATCCTACTTTTATCTTTCCTATGCCTTATTCCATCTCACTTGCACAAAAGTATGCACCCATTTTGTACTCATGAATGTCAGTATGAGTAATCTATGTAATTCTGAGTTCAAGTAGCATAACTTACTGCCTTGGAATTTGTTTCTTTTCTTAAAGTGGTTTCTGAGTTATGGTGGATTAGTTTTCTGCAGCGTTTTGTGAAAGAGACTTAGGTTAATTTAGGTTTCATTATGATATGGGACTACAAAAAAAAGGGAGTGCTGAAATAGGCAGAAATACATCATCCATGTCATTCAGTGGTGACCCATATAGCCAAATTAAAAGCAGCATAAATGAACTCCAAAAATTGTTCTACCCATGTGAAATCAAGACAGACATGAATCAGGGCGGGCAAAGATGAAGAATGGGTGTGGCAGTGAATTCAAGACACTGCAGGCTAAAATCCTTGCTCACCAATCTTCTGTTAACAAGACTGTTAAGTATTAGCATGTACATTTCTACTGTTTGTAAGGACCAATAGTGAATTTCACATTGAAGTAAGCTTTTGAACCTAAGAAATTCTAACAAGTATGCTTACACTCTCTTTTTCTTTATAATTTGTTTCCTATAGCATATTTTCATCTTTCCTTCTCTTTTTTCCTATTCTGATATAAGGATATGCAGCAATTACCATTATTATATGTTTTTAAATACATATTTGTCTCAGCTACATTTCTCTCATTCTTTAACCATAGATAATTATATCAGTAACTTATATGAACAGAAAAGATACTGGTTTTACAGAGTTTATTCCCTGTTCTTCTCAGGAGGTCCTTCAGAGCACTGAGCCTTTCATTTGGGCAAATAGTACAGCTTATTAAAATTAATTCAGTTTAATGCCATCTAATTCTGCAATGATCAGTTACTTATGGACTCCTGTTTAGTTTCCAGTCCAAGACAAAGACATAAAATCACCACCTGACAATCAGAGGAGCACGTTTCTATGATTTAAACCATACCGTAGTACTCAGATACACCTTAAGTATCTCATTATTTCAGGAATAGTAAGGAAAGGAGCACAGGTTGCAGCACAAGGCTGTATTGACTGTTTATTAACTTTTGCCAGTCATTTCTGCTTCCACTTCCTTCACCACATAGAGATTTTCTGAACAATGGACAATAAAACAACATGTACAGTACAGGTAGGTCGCAAATATAAAATCTGAACTCCTGTCAAAACTAGTAAGACTATGCCATTTTCAAGTAATCATTGAAGTGACAGTTAGCATTTGCAACAGAAACACTTTTGAGAGGAATTTCATACATTTGATATTTTCTCTTGAAAGCAAAACCACAGAAATTAAACAATCCTTCCAAAGCATTTTCAGCGCCTTCCTACTTGGAGAGTGGTGGTTTCCATCTTGAAATCTGACCTTTCTGTTATATGCAACCATTGTCCCTACTGGAGACAGTAAAGAGTTGTTTCAGAGTTATATTTCAGAAAGAGTTACAAGTCAGAATGGTTACTCTAAGGAATTATAGTCTGTCCTGTGTTTCTGTTCCACAAAGCAGAAAGCCTCACAATCTTTTGGTTACTGAATCAGAAAAACTTTTACTCTAACTGTGCCAATCTCTGTATTATAAATCTCTCTTCCTTTCCCTCTCAGCATTTGCCTTTAGCTGTTCCAAAGCCTGTCAGAAGGGGGCAAGAATCTCTGTTTGGACTTATGGTGCATCTAGATCACAAGCTGAGCCACAACCACCATACGATATGTGAAAGAGGTCAACAAGATTCACTGGGGGCAAGGTCTACCACAAGGACAAGATAAACTGCAGTTGGCAGAACACCTACTTGTATCACACACAGGCTAAGAATATATTGTTATTCTTTAGACCTATGAGTCCAAATCCTGACCTACACATTTATTGGCTTTTGGCTGCATAAATATGTTTTCCCTGGACCAAATTTATAGAAGTATGAAATCTTGCACAGCTCCAGGCAGAAGTAGCAGCATGAACACTGACTCAGCTTTGCTGAGGTCATAGTCTTTACAAAGCAAGTAGAAAGGACTTGCTATTAATTTCCTCTGGTATGATTTTACTTTTCTCATTACATGTAGGAGTTTTGTTCCAGACTAGCAGGCTATGGCTGTAGGCTGGAGAGAATGCACTTCAGTGGGATAGAGCTCATAAAAAAGTGCTATGAACTGCAATGCCAAGGTTGTCTCAGTTGCAAGTGATGTTTCGAAATTAAATCCCAGCCCAGACAATAAGGACACAGACAGTGCTATGCTAGTTGCAATTGGGCCTCTTGTAAACTCCACGATAAGACATAGCCACAAAAGCCCAATACTAACCAGAAGCCCTAACACCCTAACCAGACGTTTCAGGAAAAAAAAAATTACTAACAATTATTTCAATGCCTGAAGCTATTTTTATTTACTTATTTCACTATTTTTCCTTTTGCAATCAGACCAGTGAGACATCCAATTAAAAAAAAATCAAGTTGCTCCAATGCCTTTCTAGTAACTGGAGGATGGTCCCCATTCATACAGGAATAAGCTGCTTCAAAATATTTTCTAGGGGAAAAAAATCTCTCCTTTATTCACTCTGCAATTATATATATTCAATTTCACTTGATTTCCTCTCTCTTTCATCATGTGTGCCATTCCACCTACCATAGAAGTTGAAATGTCTATCAGAATATGGCAAAATATATATACAGGAACAATAGGTCTGGTTCTCTTATTAGTAGTCTTTACTGAAGACACACTCTCACACATCTGCAGGCTGAGAAGAGAATGATAACTCTTATAAGGTATGCATTTTTCAATTCAATAAGATATGATTGGCATAGCATGATATAAAAGATACTGAAGCAGGTATCTCCTCATAGGTAACTGTCTATGTCTCAGTTGAGCACAGCTCATCCAAGACAGAGAGATGGAGGTCAGGGTGTTGATCCATTTGAGCCCATTCTTTTAGGAATAGGTTTCTTGATAAGAAACAGTTTATTATTGTTTGGAAGGGTGAGGGGAACATTGCGTGTCAGAATGGAAAAAAAGGAGAGGAAATTAGTGAAATAAAGAGCTGAGAGAACATCCCTCGAAAAGGACTGAGTCGTCTGTCAAGCACTTCTTTTTCCATGAGTACTCAAGAGGTCCAAAAATACCAAACCTAAAACCAAACAAACTGAAAATATTATTTCAATAGGCAATCAGAAAATATTACTTCAATACCAAACAGATGCAAACTGGCATTTTAAAAGCACGCTCCCAGGACAATTTCTGAGGGTCTTAGGTTAGCCTTTTCATTGTCTCTGCTGAAACAGAAATACTGATTTGACTCTATCAGGGCCAATGAATTCCTTTTGTGGTATTTCATGTTATTATTAAGAGTCTAGGAAGCATTTGCTTTAAGAGAATAAATAATTATAAATAATGAACTCAATATGCTACTTCTTCAGGAAGAACACAAGGAGTTTTGCTAATAAAATCCAAAGAATCATACAAAATTGTTGTTTGGGTTGTGTAACAGGGGATAAACTATGTTCTGGTGTAGAACACGTGACATACCAAGAGTGAACATGAAAGTGTGGCAGGAGGGAAAGCTAGTCTTGTGTCACCTTTGAGCTGTCTTCATTTTAAGTGGGTAAAAAAGGGATATTTTCCAACTTATCAGAACTATCTGGGTGTAACTGCATTAAAACTGTGACTGCTCTATGCACCTCATTCCCTCTTCAGTCCTCACGTGCCTATACATTTTTCTTGTACCTTCTAAAATTTTTCTCTGGTCCCAGTATAATGCCATACCACTATGCAAGTCCCAGCATTATGCTCTATTTTGTCATAGGCCTGGAAGTAGCAGAGTGCTAAAATCGTCCAGTTAGCAACAGACCTCACCCATGGAGCTCAAAGAAACTGCGGCTGCTCCATATTTTGGAGCATGATTTTATTTGGAGAACAAGGTTTTTCTTCTCACTTTTTCAGGCTGTGAGGCATTCTGGGAAATACAAATCCATACAGTTCAGTGCTGGGTTTTATTGAGAGGAGAGCTATAAGGCAAGTTACATAGCGTGCAGAACTCTGCTCAGCTAAACCAAATTTACCAGGCTATTATTCCCTGTAAGCCAAAATATGAGGAAAAATAACAAGACACAGTCCATTTCGGTTTACATATGAGATTAAGAATTTTCACAGATTCTGTATCTTGCTGAGCAAATCAAACCCTGAAGTTTTGTCTTGACAGTCTCTTACACAAAAGCATTTATTTCAGCTTTCGTATTAATGCCTTTACCAGATGAAACTTTTACTTAGTCATATTTATATTAATTTTAGTAGCCAGCTTAGTGACTCAGCTTTCTAGGGGGCTATCTTCTGCTTTCTTTCCTCTAAAAAATGGAAGCAATTATTTGTGCTTATGAGAGCAATGGGAACAGCAATGCACTAAAGACAAAAATATATGAAATTATCCACAGGAAAATTACAGAGAAGCTACAGCTGCAGTAAGTGTTCCCACTAACTACCCATTCACTGACCTCCTTCTTGAATTACTTGAGTGAATGACACAGCAGAGAGACAATCTGAAAGACCCATTTGGCTATCACCCACTGAAAATGTCAGCTGAGCTTGTTTGTCGAGGAATTCTGTTCATGTTGATCAATTGCTAAAAACCTTAATACAGTAAAGGCTTAGCAAGCACACAGCTGACTTCAATGACAGCATCTACATAAATAAAGACACAGATTTGCTTGAGTCTTTGCAGCATCATCCCTCAACTTGAGATTTAGAAGCTTCTGTTGCACTGGGGAAAAAATTGTTTAAAATGTACAAAAATCCTACAATCTTAACTAGGAAAGATGATGTCAAGAACAGTTTTTTCCTAGTTTTTAAATAGAACTGCAAAAGCCAGAATTTATTCATGTAAATTAGTTGGCTACTGAACAAATGTTATTTAACATTAAAAAAATCCAAATATATAGTACAATGGGATGGCAGAAAATACAGACACACTATATATTAGTTTTCAAAACCAAGGTTTAACTTAGAGGAGTGAAAGCACAGTATATTAAGGGAGAATGCTGTGACCGATTTGAATGAGAGTTACTGGTCTTCTCAGTGTTATTACCCTGCTACTGTTGTGAAGGCACATTTTTTTATTAATTACACTATTTGTATGTGGATGAATTCATCCAGCAAACATCTTTTGCACTTAGTAAAAATGAAATGTAAGAACCACTAGAATGTAGGTGGAAAGGTAGTTTTTAGAAAAGACAGCAAGTTCAGTAGAACAGTTGTTCCAGCACTTATTAAAATTTTCCAAAATGGTATTTCATCTTGTGTCTCTAATTACTGATCCACAATTCTTGTATTCTGACAGATAAACCTGTTTAAAATTCTTGAAGAGGCTGAAGAGAAATGACGTATCCAGCCCAAAGCACCTTCCACCACATCTCTGACAACATTCAGCTCAAGGCACTCTGACCCCTCAGTTGATTATCTGTGCCTTGACAGTGCTGTCTACAAAAAATGCCAGAAAATTAGCACTTCTGAATGCCTGTTTTGCATTCTTCAAGTACATTATTAGAATTCTTTTGTCAAAAGAAGCATGCTACATCATTGTATTCATAATAAATGCTCTTTGATTTGTATGACTTTGTGTTTGTAATACACCCAAACAAAGTCTCATTTGTTCTGCTGGCAAAAGCTAATCTGTACAGCGATTTTTTTTTTATTATTTTCTGCAAAAACTGCCTTTCTGAGCCTAGAGATTGGGTTAGCTAAAAGCCTCACATCCATTATCTTTAAGGTACCATGTTAATGAAAGGATTTTAATCATTGACATTGCTATGTGAATTACTATTACACAAACCCCTGCTGTTGAGTTAGACAAAATTAACCCAGTGTAAGGGGCATTAAAAAAAAAAAAAAAAAAAAATCACAGCTAATTAGTAAGCTAACAGGAACAAAGAGAATGTATAACAAAGATGTTGAGAGGAAGACATGTAAAAGCTGTAGCTTCCATTCCAACATTGATCTTTCTGTATAGAAATCTCTTTTCTGTCTGATTTGTTCCATTAGACTTGAGCATTTTTATGTTTTGTAATTAGCTTTCTAAGCCACAATGTCTCACTTCTCTCAAACTGTGGAAATCCAAAGGCTCATAATAGAAAATGGAAGATATTTAAAAATGCTTTTAAATTATTTCCCCAGTGATCTATATCAGAAGCATAAAGTAATTCTCTGGATTATTCTAGGAAATCATTTCCATATTCTCTGCTGTTCTCCATGAATTGAAGAATACTTTAACTAATCCAGCCAGGTTCCATTGGAATAAGCCCTTCATTTTAATGGACTGATACTATTGTCCAGGTTGCAATTCCATATGGAGCAGATAAATGAAGCTATAGGTTTAAATCACTCGATGGCTTCTCTTCTACACTCCTAGTCATGCTGGTTTCCAATGGGCAACACATCATTGTGCTGATGTTAAGAGCCAAGGATGAGACGATCAGACCTCAGAGAAGTATTCACACTGGGTGCCATTTGTTTATAATTGCTCTTTGTAAGTTATAGTTTCAGTTAAAGCCCCCAAAATGGAAGGAAGAGAAAATAATAAAGTCTGTTTCTCTTTTTGAGCCTGACAAAGGCTTCAAAATCTTTTTAAACATGTTTGTCCTTCCATTCACTATTCCACACATTCACCCCCTTCTCTCTTTTGTTCATCAGCCTTTTCAGCCTGATAATTAAGACTCAAAATATTTGCTGCTGTTGTTTTTTTTCCAAGCCATCATTTGGTTTGTGTTGTAAATGTGGAACAATCATCTAGTTCTCTTGTGTGCCAGTAATTTAGTATTTCAATAACCTCCAATTGTTGAAAGCTTTAAAAAAAAAAAAAAAAAAAAAATCAACATTTCTAGCAGTTTCCTTTTCTTTGTGGGGAAAAAATATGTGAACATAACATTTACAGCGTATACTCTTATTTTCCTTTTTTTCCTCCTTTTTTTGTGATCCTTATGAGGGAATTAAAACACAGGGCAATTTTTGAGCATAAAACAGAAGACTCACATCAATAAAAAAAAAAATAACATTCTTGCACGAGGGCAGTTTTTACAACCAATATCATTGCTTCAGCTCTGCTAGTGCTGGATAATTCCATCAACTCTTTTTACCCAAATTCAAGTAAAATAAAAGAAAGAGGTAGTATCTAATATATTCTGCAAGGGGCAGCACATTTCTGGTTCTATGGAAGGATCTTATAGTGTTTAAAAATATTGGCTAACCATGCCAAAAACACATAAGTCAAAATTGTGTTAGTCCCACAACATACACAGAGGGTCTAGCAATGTTAATGACAAAACTGGGAACTAGATGTTAAGCACCTCAGAACATATTTTAGAGAGTAATGAAATTTATTTTTCTTCCAGAATCCCTGGGCAATGTTCTCTCCAAATTATCTGTAAGGAACTGCCTTACAGTCACTATTTTGGGAAGAGCTGTGGGTGTTAATCAGGCCAGTTGTCTAAAATGGATTTAGATATCCAGTTTCTATAGCACTGAAACTGTTTGCCAGTGATTGGCCTGGAGTCAAGTAAATCGGTAATAACTCCCAGAACAGAACCTACCCCACAGTCCTTGCTCCCAGTGTACTTTTTCACTTTTTTTTTTTTCATTCAACATTGGTACACCAGGAATGAAATACAGGTTTTCCTACGTTATAAGTTTTCCTATAATGCAACTTCCAGAGCACAGAAAAGCAACACTGAAAGTCATCCTAAAATTGTATGAAAATCCACAAATGATTCAGCTGAAAACCTAGGAAGGACATTCAAGTTGCAGACAAGAGACTCTGTGAACTTCTGACTCCTTTAGAAATTGGAACTGATTCATTAGTCCAGTTCAGAAATGACTGGCAGTCACAGCAGACAGCATCCACTCTCTCATGCTGTGGCCCTTCCCAGTGTGCAGCAGACAGCTCTCTCTAGTCCTGGAAGTGAGCAACCTTCCAGGGAGTGCAAGATAACAAAGCTACTCAGTAACATACACCCTCACTGCCATCTATTCCTATAGCCATCCGATCTTCAGTTAGATTACATCCTCTCGCTTTAAGAATCAGTGCTATACAGATGTGGACAAAACTTCTTGGATAATCACATATAATTCACAAGCTTCCGTCCAACTTTGAGACTCTTCTGGCAAAGACTTCCTATACATCTTCCCTAGCCACCAAAGTGGTTCCCTTTCCCTCCTTGTACTAAATCAGTCAGCTTACTGCTGACCTGTTGTGAATCTTGCAATGGGGAAAACTATGGATAGCTTTAGGCGGAAGTCATTGCTAGGCCACTCTCCATCATCTTTGCTAAGTCGTGGGCAACGGGAGAGGTGCCTGAGGACTGGAGGAAAGCAAATGTCACTCCAGTCTTCAAAAAGGGCAAGAAGGAGGACACGGATAACTATAGACCGGTCAGCCTCACCTCCATCCCCGGAAAGGTGATGGAGCAACTTGTCCTTGGTGCTGTCTCTAGGCACATCAAGGATAGGGGGATCATTAGGGGCACTCAGCATGGCTTCACCAACGGGAAGTCATGCTCAACCAACTTGATAGCCTTTTATGAGGATGTTACCCGGTGGATAGATGATGGTAAAGCTGTGGATGTGGTCTATCTCGATTTCAGTAAAGCGTTTGACACGGTCTCCCACAGCATCCTCGCAGCTAAACTGGGGAAGTGTGGTCTGGATGATCGGGTAGTGAGGTGGATTGTAAACTGGCTGAAGGAAAGAAGCCAGAGAGTGGTGGTCAGCGGGACAGAGTCCAGTTGGAGGTCTGTGTCTAGCGGAGTTCCGCAAGGGTCGGTTCTGGGACCAGTACTATTCAATATATTCATTAATGACTTGGATGAGGGATTAGAGTGCACTGTCAGCAAGTTCGCTGATGATACAAAACTGGGAGGAGTGGCTGAGATGCCGGAAGGCTGCGCAGCCATTCAGAGAGACCTGGACAGGCTGGAGAGTTGGGCGGGGAGAAATTTAATGAAATATAACAAGGGCAAGTGTAGAGTCCTGCATCTGGGCAAGAACAACCCCATGTACCAGTACAAGTTGGGGACAGACCTGTTGGAGACCAGCGTAGGGGAAAGGGACCTGGGGGTCCTAGTGGACAACAGGATGACCATGAGCCAGCAGTGTGCCCTTGTGGCCAAGAAGGCCAATGGCATCCTGGGGTGTATTAGAAGGGGTATGGTTAGTAGGTCAAGAGAGGTTCTCCTCCCCCTCTACTCTGCCCTGGTGAGGCCGCATCTGGAATATTGTGTCCAGTTCTGGGCCCCTCAGTTCAAGAAGGACAGGGAACTGCTAGAGAGAGTCCAGCGCAGAGCCACGAAGATGATTAAGGGAGTGGAACATCTCCCTTATGAGGAGAGGCTGAGGGAGCTGGGTCTCTTTAGCTTAGAGAAGAGGAGACTGAGGGGTGACCTCATTAATGTTTATAAATATGTAAAGGGCAAGTGTCAAGAGGATGGAGCCAGGCTCTTCTCAGTGACATCCCTTGACAGGACAAGGGGCAATGGGTGCAAGCTGGAGCACAGGAGGTTCCACTTAAATTTGAGGAAAAACTTCTTTACTGTAAGGGTGACTGAACACTGGAACAGGCTGCCCAGAGAGGTTGTGGAGTCTCCTTCTCTGGAGACATTCAAAACCCGCCTGGACGCGTTCCTGTGTGATATGGTCTAGGCAATCCTGCCCCGGCAGGGGGATTGGACTAGATGATCTTTCGAGGTCCCTTCCAATCCCTAACATTCTGTGATTCTGTGATATGCTATATTTGACTAAGTATGAATTGAAAATAAACAATTTCATGAAAGGAAAGAAGCTGAATTAATTTTTCAGATGTCCACAGCAAATCTCTGTTGTCTATTGAATGTCATGTTTTTACTGATGGTAGATAGCCATATATTTATGAAAATTAGATACAGTTCTATCTATCTGTATGGTTTCACATATAAGTGCGTATGTGCATTTGCCTGTAAGAATTGCATAGGAAAACTGACTAGAAAAAGCAGACTATCAGCCCTGATCCATTTGTGCTTTTCAGTTTCATATGCTACACAATTACTTGCTCAGATTTCATACTGATGTCAATGAAAACTGTATGCAAGCAATGAATGCATGATATACAATAGAAATTTATTATTTATAGCAGAGAGGTTTCTTCTTCATAAATATTATTTAAGTTAGACACTAAAATCTGAAAATACAGAGGTCCTGACAATGCCCTCTTTGAACAAGTATTTCATATTGTTAAAAATATTCCTAGCTCCGTTTCTTCAAAGAACTTATGTATATGCTTCCATATTAGCATGCATTTAAGTTTGCTGCTGAATAGGGTTGAAATTCTGCTCTTTTTCTTTTTTAGACACAAACTGGCTATTCTAACAGTAAAAAGAATGAATTTTACGCCACTTCTTTATGTGTTATACAAATGATTTAGAAAAGTTTTTGAATTTTCATCTTTGCTTTGCTGCACTACAAAGCAGTTATCAGATCCCATTGTGAACCCTCTAGAAAAACACAGCCTGGCTGACAAATTAGTAGTATTTGGTGCTAATATTACTAATTCAACATTTGAAAAGGCTGCTCACTGGGGAAAAATAACATGTTCTCTAAGTCACAGGAGAAACTAGGGAGATAGTTAATGGGTATTGGCTGTGCTGCACATACTGTGCACAACGCAGTTCACATTGCAGCTGACTGACTGCCAATAGACATGGAAGTAATTGTCAACAAGATTTATTGTTACTTTCACATTTATACAGTTAGAGAGGAAAGGTTGAAAGAGTTTTGTGAAGTTCAGTCCTGACTTCTACTGAACCATAGCAACACATACTGATTATCACTAATGCATGTCACTGAAAGAATTTTGCATCTTTGGAGGCCTTAAAAGTCATTCATTCTTGTCAGAGCAAAATCCCCACAATCCTCAGTAATTTTTGTCTGAGATCAATACCTGAGCTCTGACTTCCATTCTAGCTTACAAACCAGCAATTTTTCAGCATATAACTGGACATGGAAACCGCAAACTTTTTTAACAACAGAATTAAGGCACTCAAGGTAATTAAAAAGTAACCACTAAAGAGAAGCAGACAGTTTTTACTTGAAATTAAGGGTTGTAAGCAGGAGAGGGGTAGGGAGAAGCAGTGGATTGTCTTTGCAAAGTAAAGACTTTAGCTCACCAGTTTGAAAGCGCAAAACACACTTGTTATATAAATGTATAAATTCTGGAGGCATGAATTTCAATGAATGCCTTTTTCAGCTTCTGTTCCTGTTGTTTGTGCTTCTAGAGAATGTTTTTAACCTAGCTTCACTGAGGCAAAACTGTTTGATTTACATATAATTTTATATACATATATATTCTGACTTTAAAAGGATAGATTTATTTTACCAAATGCTACAAAATTTAACCAAGAAACCAAGACTCTCAGGCATTTTTGTGTCTACCCAGATAGAGCAAAAAGTTTTACTTTGAAGGCTCTTAGGATTGTCCTGCTTCAATCTCTAGTGGGTTTATTTCTTTGTTTCAGATGGAAATCAACCAAGGTGAACTTGGTTACATTTTTGCTGGAGAAGACCCCTCTAGCTCTGGCATCTTCTTAACTAATAGCTCAAGACTATGATACACGAGACAGACTGACAAGCAACAACCACCTGGATTCTTTCAAACAAAAATTTATGCAAAGACACTCTAGCATGGAAGAGAGGGGCTACAACTAGAGGACTTACCCAGTGCTGCTGGATGGTGCTGCAGTCTGTATCAAGATCTCTGAATGCAAACAGAGAAGATATTTAGGCCAGTTATGCGTGATACATGCTCTTACAGTACTACACAAATACATGTGTGCAATTACCCCATCTGTGATGAAAATAATTAACTGCTCATCACTGAGGTGAACACCTGCTTGTTCATTTAGCAGGATATTTTATCAGTTTGTCTGCACATAATTAGCACCATTAAAGTCTCCATTTCTATCTTATAGATGGTACCAGTACTGCTAAAAATCTTTATTTTGTTATACTTTAAAAGTCCAACGTACCTAAAGGCAGCAAATATGTTTAAAAGTGCTCCCTGGAAGCACGTTTCTGTTCACTTGTGGTTCTGTACTTACTTATTAGGAATAGTCTCTATTTAGCCCACACCCAGGCCTAAACAATAACCAGTTGTTCTATCACCCAAGACCCATCCCCAGCTAAGAAAAGGAATTGGGAAAAGGAAGGAGACTCATGCGTTGAAATTTAAGCAGGCTTAATAAAATAAGAACAATATCAACCCTAATACAAAAGATACAAAATTATACTTAGCCCATAGAGTGGTGGCAAGTTGCTCCAGGGATAGCAGTCATTAAGACGAGAAAGGAAGAGGGAAAGAAGAAGAAAGCAGAGCAAAATACCCCACTCATCACCAGCAGCTTTCCCATTTATAGTGAACGTGACATTAATGTTACAGAACACACCTGTGGGCCAGCCTGAGTCAGCTGCCCTGGCTTTCACTGCTAATGGCCTTGATCATCACACCACAGCTGGCCACTGACTGAAACAAAATGTAACAGAAAAGTGATTCCATAAATTTCATCCCTGCGAAACCAGGACAGGAAGCGCGACCCTAATTTCAAAACTAGGCATGCAAACACATGCCGGGCAAACAGCTGATAGAAGTCTCTGAGTTCATTTGTTTGTTGCCAAACAGGGTACAGCTTATTGTAAACTAATAAAAATAAAAAATTATCTCTTCTCAAAACTTGTTCTTGTCTTCCAATTTCAGGTGGCATTTCTCAGCACTGTTGCAGCTGTTCAGAGAATTATCTTGGTAATGAAGGACATCTGGGTAACGGACAGAACAAGAGTGTCAGGATATGTAGAAAATAGGATGGGAAAAGTGTTATGGCAATTTTGGATCGAAACTACTCTAAAGTGTTCTAACAAGTATTAGAAAAAACGACATTTCAGATAAGCAACCTGTTTATCTAAACATTATTTACACAGAGATCACAGTTTTTGCAGGAAGACATCTGAAATTGTAATGCCAATTTAAAAAAAATATATTTCACTACTAAGAAGAAAATCAAAACAGTTTGAAAGAGTCTTCTGATAATTAGGCAAACACTGTTACTGATGCAATATGTGAAAGAGTCTGTACACATCCTTGTGAAAGTAATGAATTGTAACCTAAGTGTTGATTGTTCCTGACAACCAGATTTGGACTAAAGGTGAAAGCATTTTATATCTATGTCCCTCTCTGGTTTAGGATTTCTCCTGTTTTCCAAAATACCTACTATTTTATATTGCTCTTCATAACCTTCTATACTCTTATTTCAGAAAAAAAAATATGGGAATAGTGTATTTGAAAATCATATTATAAATGTCATCTATGTATGGAAAATACGACTGCTCTTTTCACATAGGCTCCATGTTCCAAGTCTTGAAAACATGTGCATGCACACACATGACTTGCCTCTCCCAACACTGCCTACATTGACTGTCCCCAGGGTCACTGAAAAACTATACACCCTCAGGCAAATTTAGTCCTTTATAGTCAAATAGTTCCCAGAATCAGCAGAAGTCTGAATAATATGAAGTGCTGAGAAATCATTGATGTCTGTTGTGTATCTGTGTGAGCCAGAATAAGAGCTGTAAGAGAATCACAAGGTAAGGCAAGGATAAAGCAGAGTATTAACAAGGGTCATTTCTGAGAGAACGAGGCCAGAGGGCTAGGTACATGCTGCATTGCACAGTGCCCAAAAGAAACCCCCTCTGGCCCTTCATTCTAGCAGTTCTGTGTTATGCATATGAAATAAATGAAAACTGGCTACAGAAAAGTATGCTAAGTGGAGTAGTTCAAGCTTAGTGATTTTGGATAACAGAAATTTCTGCCAATTCCTTTCTCCTCTAGAGAATCAAATTCAAAGCTTCACCAGATTTTTCTGAACAGCCCTGCAGACTAATAGCAAGGACTGAAGTTCTGTCTTGTTTGGTTCTCACCCCAGGTAAAGACATGAGATACTACCTGAGTTATAAGCAAAGCTTTCTCTGCCAAAGGTTAAAATGCTGCCTTCTTTCAAGGATCACATCACTTGTATCCCCAATATTTAAGTGTTCTTGTTCAAACGGGAAAGTGGTAAATTTTGTAACAAAAATTCTAAGGAGTCAAATCCTACATCCTTAAACATTACTGGGAGCTAATGGGTAGAAACATAACAGTCTGAAAAAGAAGTTAATTTGTTGGACCATTAAAGATAATTTGTGGATGTGGTCTATCTTGATTTCAGTAAAGCATTTGACACAGTCTCCCATAGCATCCTTGCAGCTAAACTGAGGAAGTGTGGTCTGGATGATCGGGTAGTGAGGTGGATTGTGAACTGGCTGAAGGAAAGAAGCCAGAGAGTGGTGGTCAATGGGACAGAGTCCAGTTGGAGGCCTGTGTCTAGTGGAGCCCCTCAAGGGTTGGTACTGGGACCAGTACTATTCAATATATTCATTAATGACTTGGATGAGGGAATAGAGTGCACTGTCAGCAAGTTTGCTGATGACACAAAACTGGGAGGAGTGGCTGATGTGCCGGAAGGCTGCGCAGCCATTCAGAGAGACCTGGACAGGCTGGAGAGTTGGGCGGGGAGAAATTTAATGAAATATAACAAGAGCAAGTGTAGAGTCCTGCATCTGGGCAAGAACAACCCCATGTACCAGTACAAGTTGGGGGCAGACCTGTTGGAGACCAGCATAGGGGAAAGGGACCTGGGGGTCCTAGTGGACAACAGGATGACCATGAGCCAGCAGTGTGCCCTTGTGGCCAAGAAGGCCAATGGCATCCTGGGGTGTATTAGAAGGGGTGTGGTTAGCAGGTCGAGAGAGGTTCTCCTCCCCCTCTACTCTGCCCTGGTGAGGTCGCATCTGGAATATTGTGTCCAGTTCTGGGCCCCTCAGTTCAGGAAGGACAGGGAACTGCTAGAGAGAGTCCAGCGCAGGGCCACAAAGATGATTAAGGGGGTGGAACATCTCCCTTATGAGGAGAGGCTGAGGGAGCTGGGTCTCTTTAGCCTGGAGAAGAGGAGACTGAGGGGTGACCTCATGAATGTTTATAAATATGTAAAGGGCAAGTGTCATGAGGATGGAGCCAGGCTCTTCTCAGTGACATCCATTGACAGGACAAGGGGCAACGGGTGCAAGCTGGAACACAGGAGGTTCCACATAAATATGAGGAAAAACTTCTTTACAGTGAGCGTAACTGAACACTGGAACAGGCTGCCCACAGAGGTTGTGGAGTCTCCTTCTCTGGAGACATTCAAAACCCACCTGGACGCATTCCTGTGTGATATGATCTAGGTAATCCTGCTCTGGCAGGGGGATTGGACTAGATGATCTTTCGAGGTCCCTTCCAGTCCCTAACATTCTGTGATTCTGTGATATACAATTGGCCAATTTACAAAGAAGTCAGGTAAGGCAACAAATTATTTAGGAGACAAAAATAACTAGGTACAACACATACAACACAATACACAAAAATATTTACCATGGCTTTTTTTTAAGATAGCATTTCAGGTCTCTCTCATCATGCCTACATCATAGAGGCAGTAACAGAAGATCTATTTTCATTACAAAGAATCAGTGTAGCAAATACCACTATTTGGCAGCTGGATGGCATTAATGCTGACTAATGCAGAAAGTTTCCAGAGATAACATCTTCATTAGCAGGACTATGATGTCCTACACTGGCTTACTTTTAGGTCCACTAGGCTGAAAAACAAATATTATAGATGAAACCTTCAAACATCATGAACAATTTTGTTCCATGTTTGCTGCAGAGAAAGAAAAAATATTGAGGTATTAAAAGATAATCTGGTGACTGATACAGACAGTCATCTGGTGCCGTTTCCCTTTCTCCCAAGCACATCTGAGGTACTCAGCTGTCTGACATCAGCCCCTCACCCCCTGCTCACCTTCCCTTCTTATGGGTCAGTAAAAACCTAGTACAGATAAATTAAGGTAGTTCAGAGCGTATCCCTGGGTTTCATCATCTCCTCAGTTACCAGCCATAGGACAGATTACAATTTCACAGATGCTAGAAGAGGAGGTATTACAGCAAAGCCGTAGTGCCAGTACAGATAAGGTTAAGATGGCACTTCCATTATAAACACCTGTTTTTAGTGGCTTATAACTTCAGGCTACAAATTTCTCTCAGGCTGAAACCTGGCATATTTGGGCTCAGCTTGGTAATGTCTTTCCCTCTCTCTTCATACCATTTTGATTAGGTGTTTATGACATGAGAACGCAAACAAATATATGTCTCTGGTCATTTCAAATGGCAATGAAATACTTTTCTTTCGTGACAAAGCCTGGAGGGCAGGATATTCCTGTCATTCTAACACCTATTTTACTGTTGTTTTTTTCCCAAAAAAGTTCGATAAAATTCACATCATTATTTCCAAAAAACATTCAGGACAGCTAAAGGGCATGGTCCCTGCTGATCTGCTCTGGAGGACATGCTGTGTCCTTTGAGTGGCAAGAGTTCACAGTGCTCACCAGCGCCAGGCAGTCCGGGCTGGTCCTTGCTCAGGGCTATGAGAAAAGCCACCCTTAGCAGAAGAGCACTTCTGGGAGTTCAACATATTGACCAAAACTTCCATATTTTGGAATGAGGAAAAAACAAGCATCGTTATATACCACACAAATCTCATTATTTTAATGAGGCATTTATTCTAATTGTCTAATTATTTTGAATTATACCTCAATTATTAAAATCCTTTTTTTTCATTCTGATCTTTAATGAAGGATGTAATGAAATCCCTAAATACAGTACTGTTTTTTTTCTGTGGCCTTCTCCTCTCATAAAATTTAAAATTTTTGCCAAAGATGATAATTTTTCATCAATCCTCCAAAACAATAAAGTACAGAGACCTACTTGAATGTCTGTCTACCTGCCTGGCTCCCTTCATAGTAGTATCTGTTTCACCAGCTATTTAAAAAAATAACTAACTGTAATAAACCTGTTGAATGAGACAAATTTTGTGTTACTTTTCCTTTGTATTTCTCATGTCACAAGATATGTGCTGAATTATTCTACCACAAGCAATGCATAACCCTTCTATGCTTTTAATGAGCTGAGAGGATGCTGTATCAATCAAAGCATATTTTTAAATAGTCAGACTCACAGTGGACGGCGTAGAAAAGGATAAAGAAATGGGAACAGGAAGAGGAGAGAAAAAAAAGGCATACCAACATTTGGAGAGGGAATATAAAAATGATTGAATATCAGTTATTCTTGGTATTTTTCATTTTTTCAAAATTTATTTCTGATTACTCTCATCAATTTAATTTTTGCTAGCATATCTCGTGCTCACTATAACTGCTTTGTAGTTCTGGAACATGTGTGGTATGTACACTCTTCAGGGTACTGGGCTGCAGTAAACCTCCTATGTACATTCCTTGGGACACGGGGCCCAGACACGCTGGGGAGAGGAAGCAATCGTGATGGCATTATGTTAGCTAAATCTCCCTAAAGTCTGCAGGGGCACCATGTTGATATTTGTTTTAGACAGAAGACATTCACATGTGGCAGATATAGACAGTAGTATGAAGCACATGGAAGGAGGTAACACGCTTCTTACTCTGGTCACTCCAACTCGAAACACGTGGCAGGACTAGAAAGAGGCCAAAGGCAAAAACAATATAAAATCGAACTGCTACTGTTTTTTGAAAAAGAGACAGAAAAGGGGATATGATAAAAATTATAACAATAATGGCGGAAAAAGAAAATTAGGAAATTCTTACATGGAACATGCCCAACAAAAAGCCACCCATTAAAACAGAAAAGCAATGATTTAAGCATATACGTACACTGTACTGAGAGAGCACATCAGCAGTGACTGCAGTACCCCAGAGAGATAACCACACTAGCGTTAAAGTAGTGAGCCCTGGTGCTGCCAGCAGTCAGCTACGGCAGTGCAGAGCTCAGCATGAGCTAATTTACCCAGCTTCTCAGCAAAGTAAATTGGCTGTGCTGAGCTCAGTGCTGCCTTGGTTAGATTGTTACTGGTATTTGAATTTAAATCTAGCTCATGTTTCTCTGCATTACACTGCAGGCACTTGAATGATTGTGGGGTAAAACTACTGAAAGACTTGTAGAAGGACAGTTTTTAGATAAATTACATACCTAGGGAACTCCTTCTAAAAATATTAAGTTAATAGTATAGTGCAGTAAGACTCCTCCCAAAATACTAGATACATAGACAGTAGGAACATTCATGATTGCATTACAGAGAATGAAATAATTGCAAAGGCTATAAGGAAGAGATATTATTATGCTGCATGGCATAACCCCCAGTTTAAAGCTCCCTATAAACTGCTGGTCCAGGTAAGGTTTGGATGACAATCCTGTATGGTGTATTTTATATTCCTAATTGGATATCCTGATTAAAAGTACCTTTCCAGTGATTGTTGTAGAAGAATCTTTTCAGTATATGTAAGCCATCATTACAAGCACTATTTAAAAGCTTGAGTCCAATCTGGTGAAAGGAATAACTTTTTAAGTCTGCATGGATATACCAGCAAAAAACCCCAAACCAGCCCAAACCAAAATACCCTAACTTAGGTGTGTTTAGCATTTAGTTCTAAATTCCAGCTCACAAATGTGGCCATCTATCTCAAATGTTACTTTACTAGTGAATAGATTTATCTGTTGTGGTTATGTCAGATGACTGTATGTCATACAAAAATATTCCTTGAAGAGATGGATGCTTTTTCGTCTTTGTAAGGATTGGCCGTGGTTCAGCAAGACTGCAAGAATACTTTGGAGTTAGGCATGGGCTGATGATAATTGTTAGTGATTGAATGTCAGTGGGTGAGAGTGGGGAAAAAAACCCATATAATGGCAGATGATGGTGTGTGAAAGTGCTGGTTACACTGACACAGTATCATTCTATCAGACTTTATAAATGAAGGGCAAATTAAATTACGTTAAATATATGGTTATTTAACAACACTCAACCAAACATTTCTTTGCTGGATAGCAAATAAGGCTTGTATTTAACCAAAGATTAGTGCATTCCAATTTTAATATCAACGCAGTTTGTTTTTATAGGACGATCTAAACAGCACTTTATGTTGACATTTCTATTGCGTATTTAATGAACGCATATCAAATATGCATGGCAAATAAATACTGTCTTCCACATAAACCTTTCCTGCACATTCCCTGTCTTTTCT
>NC_090665.1:31996229-32031229 GCF_013368605.1 Nyctibius grandis | reverse complement strand
CCCACAGGGCAGCCCCGAGCAGCCCCAGCCTTCTCCACGCGAAGGGCAGCGCTGCACAAACTGAGCTGGGGGCGTGAGGGAGAGGAGAAGGGGGCAGACGGGTGGCAGCACAAGAGGAGCCCGTGTCATTGATTCCCCTCCCAAATCACTGAGGCAAATAGGAAACCTCAGGAGGGGCTGGAACCCAGGTAGGGTTTGTCTCCAAAGTGAAGGAGAAAACAGTGGCACAATAGTCATGCTGCTTTCGTGGCCAGTCGGGGCTACAATAAATTTGTCTTAAGTGCTTTCATTTTCTTTGTCCACACCAGCTCTGCAGCCTACCAGTGACCTGCAGCCCCAGCCCGCTCGGGGAGGCAGTTGGCAAGGCCCTTGGAGAGGTCGTCCTTCTCTTCCTAGCATCACTTCTGACCCACCTGTGGACATCCTGTTCTTCACTGATCTGCTGATCTCTATTAAATATTTAGGCATTTTTAAGAGCAGCCCTTTTGCCAGTCATGAAACTTGCAGAGTTCAAACGACGATAGCCTGTGAACTAAAAAGATGATGATTCATTGGATGCCTGAACATTAATGACTTTAAAACCAATCTTTATGTTATCAAAAATGTGTATTGCTTTTCCCATTAGGAAAAATTTATTTGGCTTAAGACTAATGGACTGAATTTGAAGCTTATGCCTGTATCACACTTCTTGGAAGTTTTTGGGATTACTATTTCACATCTAGCTATTAAATACGGGGGGGAAATTCGTGAAATACTAAACATCACTTACCAGCTATATTCAGTATGGTAGACAACACAAACTGCATAGAAAAAAAACCTTCCTGAAACAGCGAAGGAGAAGCTTGTCACGAAATACTTCCTCCTGCCTCTCCTGGTGATGGGAGCCTTACGTACAGACCGTTCTGCACCGTGGGTCAAGCGTTGTAAAAGAGTTCAGTCCCACAAAAACTCCTCCCCCTGCAGCAGCTGGGCTCCTCCACCTTACGCTCAGGTGAAAGGAGCCAGCCACGTTTTAGGAGCCTTTCCATAGAAGTGACAATGTGCCCTGTCACCCACTTCTGAGGAGGCAATTCACACCTCCCAGCGGGGGCTCCAGGGTGAAGGCTGGCACCCCTTGGCTGTCACTGCTCAGGTTTCGCTGCCTGATTCCTCCCCTTACAAAACAAAATCTGTTTCTATTTACATGTGAAGAAGAGTTAGTTTATGTCTGGTGCAACATATGAATGTATTGATAACAATGTTTTAACTTTCTAAAACAAAGTCCCTTGTGATCACATTGTCAGCTGCAATGATTTCTATTTTGATTAAGTTCCCATTTGGCTGGAGTATACAGATAATATTATTTCTTAATCAAAATATTTACTGGAGGAAGGCAGATACTGTATATATAAGTTTTATTTAATATTACTAGTTCCAGGTGGCCATCTACTTCTAATCTAAACCTCACTTTTTTCGTTAGAGAAACTATAGAGAGTATAAAGCATGGCATAATAATCTAATCTTCTAAATTGATGTTTCTTTTCTTTCTGCTTACAATAGCATGGATCATCTGAAACATTGCCTGCATAAATGTATTATTTGTCACAAGCTAAAAACTGTCATCATTAAGTTGATTAATCAAATGCTGTTCTAAAAGATGGATTGAAACACAAAATACTCAGCCTAGTGCCATATAATGAAGAGATTAATTTGAGGCACAAGACAACCAATTTAGTATAACTCTATGCTCATGCTTTATTTAGAAAACCATCAATTAGTATATTTTTCCTCGAAGTCCTATTTTGTCTTTCTAAACAATGAAAAGGTGATTTGCTCCAAAGTCAATTTGCTTTCTGCAAACACAAAGGGTTAGTTAAGCATCTTCTTGCTTTGCAATTCTATAAACTGCAACCTTGACTCGGAGTGCAAAAAGGAAATTAATGATGTGGTAGCATTTACAGTGGAATTGCTCCTCTCAGGTTATCACTAATTTCCTTTCTATAATGTAATTATAATTCTAGTAGCAGGAGTGACAGTAACGAAAGTCTCAAAAGTGTTTTATTCCTTCATTACCTTGGATCTCTCTCTCTCTTCAGGATTAATATGGTCCACATGCAGACACAAGCCTCCGTCACAAACAAAGTTGCAAAGACACTTAATCAGCTTTTGTTGTTTAGGGAAGTGAGAAAAGACAAAATGGTGCATCAGGTTATCCCCTCCTGGCCGTTAGTGAAAGTCACGGGTCTGTGATGGATTAAAAGGATATGCAGCACCACTGCCTTCCCTTCGCAAACACTTGATATCTCAAGTGCTATTAAATATCAGCATCCAGAAAAATACGATGATTTCGTCCATGGAATCATTCAACAGTGCTGGGATAGCACAGTGGGTTGATTAGTCACACCAGAGACCAAGTCTGTGGCGTGGATGCATGCAAAGGCCACCGAGGCCACGGCCATGCTCCGCCAGCCACCCGCCGTGCGCCACTTTCTGCTGGCCAAAGCATGAGGGGCCACAAGCTATGGCATGGCTGGGGGCTGCTGCTGCCCCATGTGGACCCACAGGTGCAAATGCAACGGGCAGGAAAGTGGCAGCCCCCCGCCCCAAAATTCAGATAACCGGAGTGACTCATGGCAGCAGTATTTCATGCATGGTATGGGCCCATGGGTTCCTCCTTACCCAGCCCTGGCAGCTCCCTCCATGGTGGATCACGAGTGGGATGTGGTGCCATACCCCTGCCCGCTGCCCACAGGAGTGTGGCCCAAGCTGGGAGCCCAGCGGCTTGGCCGAGGGGGATGCTCACGCACATGTGTACACACATTCTCCTGGTTACGCTACATAAGAATTTTTAAAATGTTAACTTATCAAAAATACACTAGAGGAAAAAGAAACAGCGTGGATGTTACCCCCTACTAATGAGGCACTAATGCATAATTATTATAATACACACGCTTCTCTCCACAGAGGAATATTTATAAACACTGAAACAGTCGAGTTTGCACTGGAGTCATATGTACAAATTGTTTTTCTCCTGCAGTTTGTGGGTCTGTTTTTTTTTTCTTACTGGACTAATATTTAATGCATTTCATAAGGCTATATGCAGTCATTTAAAATCTTGGAAAAACCTGGACCTTTACTACTTGCTGCCTTAAATGAGAATACAAGGAGAAAACACTAGCTACAGCTAAAGGCACAGCTGTTATTAAAGTATTCAGTTACCCCAGGTCTGGTTTCTGAGCACACATGCTTTAAGGGGGAGCAGCAGTGGAGCTCCCAGAGGAAGACCTGACACAAGCTGTGATTGCAAGGTGGACAAGAGTCCAAAAATTACATTGATGCCTCCCACTCCCTATTCTCTCTCTCCCATGCCCAGAAGTTGATCATGGCAGGGACGAGCGAGACCCCGCATGCTGAGCCCCAACAGAGGCACTTCCCCCTGGCTAAAGCCCGCTCCCCGGGAGGAGGATGGAGGCAGGTGGTTTCTGCTCTCCTCCGCGGGCAGGGGAAGCCGTGGCTGCCTGCCAGGACACCCAAATGCCTGTCCTGGCAACACTGCCACAATGCCCTGTTCCCTCCAGTTAGGTCAGCAGGACTGGCAACCCTGCGGGTGATGGGGGTCTCTGCTCCAGGGGGAGAAGCATCCCCTGAGGGCAGGCAATGCAGGACAGAGGTGAAAGCAACCTGGGACGGTGCCCCACAGCACACCAGCACCGCTGGCGAGCTTGCCTGCATCTGGGTGGAGTTTGGGCCCCATTGCATGGCTAATTAAAAATAAATTGCCGTAAATATTAAAATGTTGCTGAAAGATCCCAGTAGAGGACCCAAGTCCCTCCCAAAGCTGGAAGAGCAGAGCTAGCTAGATGGAGAAGGCAACGTTGCATGCCAATTAAACCAGAATATCAACAAATTGCTGTATATTGAAGAGGAAGATACACCATCCCGCTTGCAGTGCGGCCATCCTTTGTACCTCCGATTTGTAATAACGTTCACCATACTAAAAATCAAATGCATTTAACTGGGTTTAGCTTATGGATCACACTAAATAATATTGCCTGGGAAAACGTAACAAGAGGAGTGAAATCAGGGATATAAAAAGGCCTTGCGGAAATGTAAAACATTAAAGCACTATATATTTTTCTGCTGCCTAGATGTGCTGTACTTCCGGAAACATTCTCCATCACCTTGACAGCATGCTTCCTTTCTATATACTGAAGTTTATTTACCTGAATTATTAATGCTGCTTTTGTTTGTAGCTATATCTTAATTCTCTTCTTTTCATTCACCTGTCATGATTGTTTTGATTCACATCCCAGGATGATGCACAAAATATTTCCTTTGGAAACACTGTAGTGTCACCAATATTTTTGCTCTGTTAACAGATTATTCTGTCTTCACAGTAAAACCAGATCATTTCATTTTTTTCATGAAAACTGTCAATCACTGAGATTATGCTTTAAACGTATTGAGCGGATAAAAGATAGAATTTAAACTACATATCATATGTCAGCAGAGAGCACGGAGTGCCCTGCAAATAGAGAAAGCAAGCAATTCTCTCCTCTTTCTAAATGAAAAATATGCCCACAGCAGCAAACCAGGTATCCTCAAACAATTAGTAATGTTCATGACAAAATTCTTTTGCATATGATGTGGACTAATACAGCTGTGCTAGTGTATTTAATATTTGTGGAAAGAAACAGAAATAAACTCTGTGGATTTTATTACGCATTCAGTCCTATTTGTTATTTCTTCTGCCTAGGCTAGTATTCTGGAAGGCAGAACGTTATATTTATGTTTAAATGGTGTTGTTTTACACAATAAGAGCTGATAAAAATGAAGGTAAAGGATTGCAGTAATTAAAGAAATGTTAAATAAACGTCCACAGATTTTACAGTTTGGGGTGGGGGGGAAGGACAGCGGAAAGTTTTAGTGATAGTTCTTTTAAAACATGTTTTAAAGTTTCTCTTTTGGGAACAGAGTAGCAAGAGCATTCTACTTACCTAGAAGTTACCTGGAACTCTTTTTCCCCTCCCACCCTCTTTTTTTTTTTTAAGTATGTCTACCCAACTTGTATACAAAATTCAAAAAGTTTCTCCTGAACACACACTATGGAGAGACCATAAGTACAAACAGCACACAATTTCAAACAGACTAGGCTCATTGGAAAGAAACTTTTTTTTTTATTTGCCTTTGATTTCTTTCAGAAGGATAAAATGAAAGGGACAGTGATACATATTTTAAGCTCTGTGAATTCACAATGGGGCTTTAGAATAAAGAGGTAAAAACCTTTGAACTAAACAAAGGTCCATCATGGTGCAGTTCTTTTTCACAAGCACCTTATAAAGGAAATTATGCTAGAGAGAGGGCCCAGCTGGCTTTTGCCACTACACCTCTCCACCACAACACCCCAGCATCCTTCCCAGTCCCTCTCAATCTCCCGTATGCCATGTCATTGACTCCTCTTGGACCTGATCTCTTATCTCATAGAGCTGGTTTTTAGTCGAATGCCCTGTGAAAGTATCCGCTCATGAGCTTACATCTGAGTGTCTCTTTGTACTGAGCAAAGCCTGCAGTCTAGCAGGCTGCATTAACTTGATTAAAGTGGGACCATAGACAGTTACTTAGGCTCTTACTTTGCTCTTAGATTAAAGACAAGAAAGCCTCCTTCTCTCAAGGTTTTTTTGCAAAACTGCAACTTTCAAAAGGGTCAGCAAAAGACAAAAGCTCTTATAACAGGAGGAAAGAGGCTTTTATAACAAATGATTTCTAATTGCTCCTTTGTTCCAAAAAGACAGCAGTTATACCAGCTGAAACCTAACAAGCCATCAGCATTTCTTGATGGAAAGCTTGTACACAGGGCTGCAAAGAAAGAGCTTTCTCTAAAGTTCCAATAATTTCAAAAATATTATTTCCTTGTAAATAACACCTTATTTAATCCACTTAAACCCAGAATAGAAGCACATATGACTGGCTGTGCATAATAGTCTACTTTCACTAGCGGGCTGTAGAGCTGCTTGTGAATTCCTTCCGTTTCATCTCCAAGGAGGAGGAAGGGAAAAGTGCTCGGTCATGGGTTTTGCCCCCGTGTATGATATTTTATATTCCTTACCAAATAAATTCTAATGAGAGAATCGGTGGGCTAGATTCTGATCTAATGCCATGGATTGGATTCTTTCAGTTTTATAGCTGTGCAAGGGATATAAACAATCACAATAACCAGGCTCACATTTGCAGCAGATAACTGTTAAAACACTACTGGCTTCAAAAAAGCAATCACTTTTCATGCTTTTAGCTGCTAGCTTCAACAACACTTCTGCAGAATGGAGTTATACACTTTTTTGGACATATTCTACTCATTAGTAAAGAGTAGTAACCTTAGATGTTCCGTAAACCCCAATGTGCAAACGTGCGTCCGTATCCGCATGCATGAATGCGCACAAATGAAACTGCTTATTTCTAGGCGAGGCTCAAAGTTCATTCACCCACCACTGTGGCTGTGCCAGCCGCCCGGGTCCTGCTCGGGCCGCTGCGCTCTGCATGACTCTGGACACGAGCTGGGCTTTGCGAGCGCTTGGCTCTTACTGCGGGTGCAAGCAGCAGTCACAAGTCTGAGAGTACAGCTACAAGGCTGGGAAACAGTTTTAGGTCCCAGCCTGATGTGTTAAGCTGTATGTGGATAATATGGACAGGAGAGAAAGAAGGGTGCCTTGGCAGCACACAACCTGGGATCTGCAGAAAGTGGGAAAGCATGTCACCAGTGCCACGCTGCCCAGGAAGGGGCTGCACCTCACAGGTTTGAGTTAGGGCTCTCAGGAGATGTGGGTTCAATTCTCACATGTTTTTCGTTACAGCATCAGCAGGGAGACTTCAAAAGGTACGTGGGCACATGAGGACACAGAAACCCTAGAGTGCTTTGAAGACCCTAAGTACCTGGTGCTTAAAGATGCATTTTTTTTAAAACCTTGATGGAGGCAAAGCCCACAGAGGGGACACTGGATGAGGCCACTTTCTTACCTTCACAGTAAGAGGCCACATTCTTTCTCCCAGGCTTGCCCAGCTCTCTGCTTGGCAGGTCTTTGTGGCAGACTGCCTCTGTCTGCCAGTGCCCAAAGGCGCTACCATAGTGCCAGAGTACTCCTCCTTCATCAACAGGAAGGAATAATCCTCGTCACACAATGACTCCTCCTGCCCTGCTCCACCGGCAGAGCCCCTGGTACCCCTGCCCTCACAGAGGCCTCCCTCCCTCTGGAGACAGGCAAGGTGACCTTCTGGGGCAGGAGCTATGTGGCTCCTCTGTAAAGTGCTGTGAACACTTTTTTACAATAGGAATAATAATTACTGATAGAATATAACATTAACAATGAAGTGATGAAAGGACTAATGGCATTTCTTTGGAAAAAGAAGAAAAGAAAAAAGCAAACAGAAAACTATTTACCCCTTGGAAAAAAAACACAACATTGATTACTCTTAAAGGGACCCTCTCAACTTCTCTTTGAGGACTCCCATTGATCCCAGAACTGTTTTCCCTCGTAGGCAAAAAAGATAAGTATTCTCTTGACATTCTCCTTTCTTCAGCAGACTTGGCTAACATGGAGATTTTTTTATTTCAAATATACATGTAGTGATGATGTACTCTGGACTCCGCTTAAGCCCCTCTGCACATGTACAATGGCACTCTGAGCTACAGCCTTTCTTTCTACCAAGGTATGCAGAGAGAATGATGATGCCCGTGTCCCCTTTGCTACACACAGGGCTTCTGCATGTAACTGAGAGCACACACACACTCCACTAGCGCAAAAGTGAAACCGATATCAGGAAATTTGTTCAAATGGCATCTACTCTTTTGGAATCTCTAGGGTTGAGGGTAGCAAGGAGGCAGGCTAAGGTCCAAATTGCCAATGAGACACATGCACAGATCACAATATTCTTAAATTCATATTCTTATTTGACAGAAAATACAGGAACATGAATGTACAGACTTACATATTTTGTTACAGGGTTCTTTAAAAACAGTTGCTGGTAAAACAGGTTTCTTCCACAAACCAAAAGTCTTGTCTTTAGTCAGTCTTCTGTTAATTTAACAACTCCCAGTTTCATCAAACAGAGACTGTATCCCCAGGAGCTCCTTTGACAAAAGGGGCCCCACGTTATAGGGATGATTATCCACTTACAACTTAAAGAAATTTACAGCAGTGGGGACTGACTGAAGATAGACATCTCTGAGAGCACCGGGAAAAGAGAAAGAACATGTGAGAGAAAGAGAGCTTCACTTTCTCGTATGAGTAAAGGGAGGACAGTTATACCTGGCAGTCCTGTGGTGAGCAGAGTCAAGGTCCCTGGTGTCAGGCTTGAAACCCCTTGTTTTTCCTCCTTTTTTCTTTCTTTCTACTTCTCTCTCTTGCTCTGTGCAGACCCCATAGTTATATGGAAGACCTACACTGATGCTTATGGAGTATTTTTAGATGTACACATGCTAACAAAAAAGGGCTCTTAACTAAAAGCACAGTTTGGGGCAACACCAGCAGGAAATAAAAAACTGCTGTTAATGGTGGGCTGAGCCAGCAGAGTGGTAGATGGCTTCTCCCACAAACACAAGGGAGGTGCCAGAGAGCCATTACCTTGAAAATCCCACCCAGAGAAGGATCATCAAGAGCTACTAGCTCTTTGCAGCTTTCTGGGGTTGTCCACAGAGGGAGACTGTATGATCATACCTAGAAGGCAAATTGCATGATGGTGCATTCCTGCCCTGTACCCATTACAGGCATCATGACCCCTGAAGTAGCAAGGGAAAGTGGCAGGTTGATTCAGGACCATTTAAGACTGACTGTTGATCAAGCCCATTTATCTTCTTTAATTGCTAACAGCTCCCACCTGGCTCACCCAAGGCACCCTGGGCAAACCTTACTGTTTAACCCTCGCAGCTTCACATTGGACCTTCTGCTCCAACAGCATGGCTGTGAGTCACTGGGTTGCCTGGGTGCAAGCAGGGAACTATGCATTACACCTTTCCCATGAGGAGAGCTGAAATGGGGCTCCTTGGGGCAGTGGCAGGGTGTGGGTGGGAACCCCAGGTGGGCTGTCCAGGGACATTAAGGCCTATTGGTGCCCCCTGGGCCCTGACGTGAGCCTGCCTTGGTTTAAGGGTCCTACTCTGACAGCGCACCAGCGCTCTCAGTGAGGGCTGTGCAGGTCCAGCTCTCCAAGTCTCTTTCCCAGTCTTCTCCAAAGCCTCCAACTTAGCACCTGGGCAAATCACATGTGCACATCGGCTCACACAAATGCACCAGACAGGGTCTTTCTCCAGACACCTGAAGTCCCTGGTCAAGAATGAGTTGGCAGTTGCAAGGACCTCCAGCATTCTTCCTCCCAGAGCTGCCATCTCAGGCCAGCCTGCCCACCAAGGCCAGGAGGTGCAGCCAGCCCCCTACCTGCCTCGGTCACCCCACCACATGCCTGGAAACAACCACCAGCATCCAAGAGCTCTAGCAACACCCTGGAGTTGGGGAAGAGGCTCGTTCAGCTGAGGAGCCCACAGGGAGGCTGCGCACAGAACAGGGGGACAACCTGAGCTGGAAAACGCCACTGGAGATCATCCGGCCCAATCCCACCCCACTCAGAGCAGGGCCAGCCCAGGTCCTGCTACACCTCATGCAGGAGTTCTCCTGATCCCACTGCTACTGAAGCTCAGCCGGAGCTAGGCACTTCTCAAGAAAAAAAAAACAAAAACTTTTCATAGCTGCATAATTCACCTATTTATTTTGGCTTTCACACCTTCCCACCTAAATTTGCTGGGAAGGTGGCAGAGCTGGTATGCAGCCTTTTAGTGATTTGGGTGCCCAGGTTTTATTTTAGTCTGAA
Organism: Nyctibius grandis; assembly: GCF_013368605.1. Classification (NCBI taxonomy): domain Eukaryota; kingdom Metazoa; phylum Chordata; class Aves; order Nyctibiiformes; family Nyctibiidae; genus Nyctibius; species Nyctibius grandis. The sequence continues at coordinate 32,021,395 of NC_090665.1, read as the reverse complement.
AGCAAAGTGGTGATATACGCATATGTGTAATGTAGCACAAAGGCATGTTTACTGAAGCATGCCACCACGATGCCCCAATTAAACAAAATAACGAGCAACAAATCTGTTTCATCACCATCCATACATTAGAAACCATATCAAGCTGCTATTTAGATCACGACGAGAGTAGTACTTTTGGGTAAATGTAGATCTGCATTACAGTCCTCTGGTGTGTCTGCACAGCAGTGGATGGCCAGGGGTTAAAAACTGTGTGTGCACGTGTGTTTGGATGTGCATTGTGTGCGTGTATGTATGTGTGCGAGCATGCTCAGCACAGGCTTCAAATACTATTTTCTAACATTTATTCAAAATTGATTTAATTTACAGTCACTGAGAATGAGGTCTCAGAAGCGAGCGCTGAGAGGGAAGCTGTTCAGCAACAAACACTCGTGTAAATATGTTACTTTAAAAAGAAAAAAAAAACCATCCCTTTCCATCGCTACCAGTGAAATGGCTACAAATGGGCTGCCATTAAATTTTGTTACTTGAGTAGGTGCCTGTAAAGGGCCAGGTGGTGTTTATGCAGATGAATGAGCATGTTACAATGTGTTCTTCCTTTTGGATAAAACATTAGTGTATCAGATGTGACAAATCAGATGTTCATCTTCCGCACTTCTGCATTATTTTACATTGAGAATTAGATAATGTGCTGGCTTAGCTTTTTACTTCGGGGTTTTTTTTTTTTCCCATCTTCTTCTCGAGAATAATTTTATACATAAAGTTCTCCCAACACTCTGCATAATCATAGTCTCACCGTATGTCTAACCAGCAAGGTATTATAGTAACTGTGTATTTCCAGGTAACAGGCTTGGCATTAGATGGAAGTGTACATTGTTTAACACGCTGCATAATTATTGTGAAACGGAAATAATGGACCTACATGTTCAATTTTTTCAAATTCTGTTTCCCTACCAGAGCAGCAGGTAATTCTTGTGTCTCCAGCAGCAGCGGAAAGATAAATATTAGAATGTCTTACAACCGGAGGTATGCAAATAATTGAATCCTCAGTGTGGTGGCTAAACTGGAAAAATAACCTTTCATTTTGAGCTGACAAGAAAAAAAGGTATTTGGGTTTCATAACAAGAAGAAATAAATAATATTTTGTGCTTATGACTGGTTTATCTGTATTTGGCCACACTTGGTGTCAAAACATGACCCTTAGATTTAAAAAAATCAGAACTTTAAAAAAAAAAATCCAAAAGCTGTTTTATCTTTTCATTTTGTCTATTTTTGTCTATCTGAAACCATTTGAAGATTTCGGTTTCAACCATCAGAAAGAGGCATTTTTAATGAGCATATTATGTGCCTGAGATATTTCACCTCACTCTGATTCAAATGTTCAACATTAATTTCAAGTCTCTGACAACTGGACCACAACTGTCCTTCCATTTTTATGTTATTTCTTTACACTGTCAAATCAGGGCAGTTTTCCACTTTGAGGAGGTTGAATATATTCAGCAAAAGACATGGTCATGGCCCATATGCCCTGTATATTTTGCCATTAATTGCCCTCAAAGAATTAATGTCTGCAAAATTACTTTGAACTGGTCTTAAGCCCTGTGTAGACCTAATTCCTTTCTTCAGAAGAAACACAGGCCAGCCTAGGAGGAAGACTATGTATCCACATTTCCTTATACTGGAGGAGGACCATAGCAGTGCCCAGCACAGGCCAGATCCAGGTACATTGCAGGTGCAGGGTCAAATCCATCTCATGGGAATTCAGACAGTGGGAATAATTCAGCCATTCATTATTTTTATAGAACCAACAAATTGGTGGCTCAGTCCATTAAAAACACAAATTATGAGTACAAGACCAAGTGTCTGAGGGCTCAGTGGGCCCCACGGTTGCAGAAAGAATTTGCTGCATGTGGGTTTCCCCAGCGCTGCCTGCGGGAGATGAGCACTGATGGGATGTCGCAACGGGGGCCGTGCAGCAGAGCCAGCTGTGCGGGATTTCCCGGGGAAAGATAGACTGGGCTCCCCTTGCAGTGCAGGATGGCTTTCCTTGGCAAGGAGCTGAGCCCCTCCAGGGGCTGAGAACACCTCAGCTTGCCCAGAGTCTGGCTTAACCTCGGTGCAAGCACATCACGGGACTGGAAAAACTCTATCAGGATGAGGTACTTCCTTTTGACTATTAAACAGATGCATTTATAGCTCGCCGAGCTTCACTTTACTTGAGTGACACCAACAGAATACACAACTGCTCCAGTTAAATGCACAGCTCATTTCTGTCTACAACTTGTAGGCAACATGTTCAAATGTATTCAAAACCAAGGCTGCAAAAGAATTTCTCATCATCAAAGACAGCAGCTTTAGTTCCTGTAATTGTGTTGTTTTGTCCAAGGCTGAAAGGATAAAACAACGCTGCTGGGGGACAGCAGTCACAGTACCTGTGTTGTCTCACCGTCATGTGTCACACAGGCATCTCCGCGTGAGCACTGCACGAGGCCCTGTAAGGATAGCCTGAATTTACCTTCTGGTTGCAGAAGAGAGGCAACACGACTGTGGTGAGCGTTCGCTCCCGTCACCCAGAAGGCCACAAGCTGTTAGCTGGTCCCCCGTTTGGTCACCACAGCCTCAGGAGCTGGTATTGTCCAGTCTGTGCCTCTTACCAGCTCCAGAGTGACCTAGTAAGGGCTGATTTCAGCTCCCAGGTGAAATTACAGGAAAAAACTCTAGCTGAACTGTTGCTAATATGGCAGCCTGAAAGATAAGACAAATATTTCCACAAATTGAAGATGCAGACCCCAGTTTGGGGGATGCTTTTCATTAGCAGCCAAAAATTTTCAAGCAAGCGAGGATGTCACTCCAAATCTCCAAGTCTCCCTGATACGTCAAGTGCAGCGAGGTGCACGCTGAGCTCTGTGATGGGGCAGGCGCAGGAGGTGTCTGCCCAGCGGCAGGCTGGGGATGTGCCAGCGGTGCCCCAGCTTTGCCTCCGCCCATCAGCGGGACTCTGCACAGGCCGGCACATGGAATGGTGGCCGGCACATGGAATGGTGGCCACCATGGACTTCTTTGTTCTCTCTGAAGGGGGCCTTCACTTCCCAAGGACCCTGGAGAAGGAGTTATCCCTGCTTGACTTCCAAGCACATTGATGGGGCAAGGCCAGGAGTACCACCCTTGGGTGGACACTGCTTCCACAGCCTCACTCTGTCTGGGCTGCACATTTGCCTGCTGCCTGCCTTCTCCTGGGATTAGTAAGAGAAGGCTTTGCAGGTCCTCTGCTTCCTGATCTAGCCCTGTCCCACACACCCAGCTCAAATAAACACAGGAGGAAAATCTCACACAGCATCTCTCTCCCAGAGAAGGCCCTCTGAGTACTTTAATACTCCACAGCTAAGATTCCCCTTGGGGAAGGAAGTGACCATGTTCTGTAAGAGGTTTGTCAATACCAATGACCTCCTCACCCCAGGACAAAAGTGTTTTCACCTCACACCCAAAAAAAAAAACCAAAACCCTGTTTCTAGCAAAGTACAGTCTCACCAACACAGACATTATTTGCTGTTCAGGGAATCTTACTGTGAAAGATTGTTTTACTCTTCAGGCAGATTTGCCACAATGCGGGGAAGGAGCTTTTTTTTTCCTATTTCATATGGACACAGTAGTGGCAGCAGCACTCTGTTTTCAACTTACCTAAGAAAAGTGCTGCTGGGGAAAATACAGATAATGAAACAGCCATTGTTTTATCTTCCTGTACATCATCCTGTTGGTTTTATTTAAAAAAAAAAAAAAAAAAAAAGAAAGAAAGAAAAGAAATCAAACAATAAGAGTTATCAATCCTCCTCCACGACTTACTCAGATTTGGTTTAACACTGCAGGTCTCAGCATGTATAACTGATTTCTGCTAACTGGTCTCAGCCTAGTATTTTCACACCTTTTTTGTACTAAATGCTTACAACTGATCACTCCACTAGAACCTGTCACCATGACACCTTTATTTAGAATCTGAACAACACAAAAGGCATCAGAAATTAATCTCAGAATAATAATCCTTTATTGTTTGCATTGCAATAAATTCCTGCAAATGCATCCCATTATCTTTTTATACAATTAAACACATAATGCCTAACTGTTAAGGTATCAGCCCAGCTGGGTACAGATGCAGTCTGCTGCCAGTCTGAACAGAGCTCGGCTGTCTTTTAATAATTACCTGAATAAAAAAAAAAATAATGAAGTGCTGTAGATTGCTCATCCAAACTGGTAAAAAGCTGTTTGCAAAGGATAACTACGAGGGGAGTGAGACACCGAGCTTTGCTAATAAATAATTCTCAGAAATATCAGCTCTCAATTTACTACTTGTACACAACGGGCCAGTCAAAACTTGCAGGATGAGCCAATTTGCCACAGCTCTTGTTTTGAGTCTTTGTGAAGCTGCTGCACGAGCACAGTGGGAGCTGCTTGCATCTATCCCTGGAGTCAATCAGTGGGCCTTTGTTTCCTGCTGGTCAAAAATATCAGGTGGCTTTGAGAGTCTAATTATCAATGAAAAATTAAATTCAGTACAGGAACATAGCCAGGAGTTGCCCCCTGCCTTCTGCCCTCATTCATAGGGTGTGAGTATCAGGATATTTGTTATAATTCAAAATGTATTCAAGCCAAATTGGGAACTTCAGGGGTGGGAAAGACACAAACCTAAACGTGAAAACGGGAATTGAGAACCTCACTGGCAAATCAGCAAATTTCTCCTTCCGCTCCCTTAGCAAACGGGGTGTGCTGCCCTAATTATGCAAAATGCTTTCTATGAAGTGCCGCCCGTCAGGGATTTCTCATTAGGAATTGTTAAGACGAGTTTATACCTATATGGCTCCATAGTTTCCTGGCCTTGGGGAAGTTTGTCAGTTGAATAAACTACCAAATCAGGTCTGGCTCTTGTAGGAATGGCATAGGCAGAAGCAGAGACATCTGTCAGGGCCCGGAGATGAAAACCCCCAAAAGAGGCATGGTCTGAAGATAGGGAGAGAGGACTGGCCAGCCGGTCACCAGCACCTCTTGCTCAGAGACACCCTTTCAGCATCGCAGATCACAGAAAAAGAAGACAATATGAAACAATCTCTAGCTGAGACATTATGAGTACAAAGCTGCTAGAATTAATGCACAATGGCCAGGTAAAGGTGTAATGTCCATCCATTTCCCATTCAACACGTGGAGACAAACCCGGTGTCTCAGATGCTTGCCATGGAGCAGGTCTGGGCTCCTGCTCACACTGCCTTTCAACCCTGTGTAAGTCAATCCAGAAAAAACAGCCCAGAACACTGTAGATGACAGCATATATCTTTACCTGCTGATCATTTTCTGACAATTAACACTCATGATTTCTCACAAGGGGGTGAATCCACTTCCCAACAGGACAATAACCACTGAAGCAGAGAGGGAGGCGTGACACAGACGTGCAGTACCTAATGGAAGGCAGCGGCTCTGCTTACTCGCTTCCTCATCGCTGTCTTTGCTTTTGAACACGTGTATGAAATGCAGCCAGCCCCCAGGTCATGGGTGAGCAATCACCTGGGCGCTGTCCTCGCCCGCAGACTCGAGGGGCTGCACACAGCCCAGGGGAGGACCCCTCCCAATCATTTCCACCAACGCCGCCTCGCTGAACTTCACCCCATCCCTTCACAGTTATTCTCGGCAAATGTTGTGTTGTAACCAAAGAACTGAGCACACACGATTCACAGGCGAGTCCTGCTTCTGCCTATGTACATACCATATGTCCCACATCCTTTCAATTACAAGCTGTTTGAGTTTGCTTAAGGAAACTGATGTATCAGGAGAGAAGGATCCTGGGACAGAAAGACTTACAAGAGAGAAAACAGTAGAAGAAAGAGAGACACCCTGCTAGTGAGCTGGTACAAGCATGGCTGTAGCAAAGTCTTGTAACTCTTGAAGCTCTTAAGCTGTATTTGCAGCAGCACAGCAAGGAACTCTGCCAGGGGCCTTCAGGTAGCTGAAAACCTTCTCTGGCAGAGGGATTTTCTTCCCTAAAAGCGCATGGTAAAAGAGATCATAACTGTTCCTCAACCCAAGAGAAGGAGATGTATCTGCACCACTCACTGCACATGCAAATATGCTAAAAAAGTCCTGATTAGCTCTCCTCAGTGTCTGGGCACTGGACATCCTTGTCCTCTCTGTGCCCCACAAGACTTCTCTTTTCTGCAACAAAATTCCCTAAGTGTTTAGTTAAACCACCTTCAGTCTGTAAGCCTTCCTAGTTATGCACCTGGAAATCGCTTCCAGCTCCTCCATCCCTGACATGCAGATGAAATATGGCAACAGCTCCGATCTGTCTGTCCTCAGAGCTTTTTTAAGAGGAACTAACCAAAAGGCCATTGTGGGCCGCCCAGGCACAAAGCAGAACCGCCATCTCCAGACCAGACTTTTGTGTAGCAGAATACTCTGCATTCATATTATTTTTGTTTGGCTGCGTGGTTTGGGCACTAGTTTTTATTCTAGCATAAAGCCCTCATAGACTGCACAATAAACACACAGCAAATCGGAGCCGTGAAAGGGCAGAAGTGGATGGATAGAGAGTGCTTCGGCATTCCGGCTTTAATTACAGCTCCCAGTTGCCTCTCTTCTCACTGGGAGCTCAGTGGCAAATGTGAAAAGCCTTCTGCAATGCATGAAAACTCAGTCCTATAGACTTCACTCACACACTGCTGTCACAAGGGCTATTCCACAATTAAAGGGTATCCACACGAGTAAGGGATGGTAAGTGTACGGAAACATTTGCAGCATCGGCTCCAAAGCTGCTGGCTCCTGCCCCAGCCGGGGCTGCTGACAGCTCGTCCCCCTGCACCTCCTCCCCATGCCACTGCTCTGCCCACTCTGCTTGGGAGTCGCAGCCTCGGACTTCACCAGCCAAACTTGGCCAAATAAATACAGATAAAGTTGTCCTTACGGCAGGCAAAAAGCTATAAGAAAAATGTTTTAAACAAATGCATTTTAAGATTTTTGTCCTTTTGGCCATAACGACTGGAACACCTCAAGGTAGCTTTAAACACTGTTTAAGGTTGCATCATACATTTTATACCATAAATTATTAAATGACTTAATGGACAATGCATTAGAAGGAAAACAGGCAAATTACAGAATAATTTAACTGTTGCAAAGAAACAGCGCAACTTGCAGGACGTAAAACACTCTATTTTGACACAGAATGCCTGAAGCTAAAGCAATTAAGGCTGCAAAATATTGCCGGCTGACATGATGTGTATGTAAATTTGTCATTCATTGGCAAGGGTTTGTAACAATCACAAGTAATGTGCACAATAAAACAACCATGTGGTATAAAATGTTTTCTGCTAACACTACTTGGAAAATGGTGGTTATGTATCATTTAAGCATATCATTATTATACATATAGTAGTTATTTACGACAAAAGATACTGTTCCAATAATGGTAGCTCAAACAAAGATAGCCCTTCAAAATATTATTTACCATGATTTGTGTGCAGGATCATGAAGGAAATACTTTTTAAGTTCCTCTTAAGGGCTACTGTGAGCTTTTCACCAGAGATTCAAATTTTAGTGAATCAGCCCCTCAGGCTAGTTTTAAAAAGCTCACAAACTCTCCCTGCACTTTGCCAGGAGAGCTAGCAAAGAAAGAGATGCCTGAAAGATGCCAGTACTTATATGATTGAGTCAGTTATTTTGTGTAAAACTGAGAGCAGTAAAAGGGGCAATGAGATCTTTTGAGCCCCCATCAAAAAGCAGCAGATTTAACTATCGATCTTTCCAATCTGTACATCTGTGCAGGCTGCCCGACTCAGGAGCAAGGGAAGGCCTGTGGTGCCGAGGTGAGCCCGGCTTTTTGGGTGCCCACAGTCCTCCCCAGAGCTGGTGGGAAGCAGGAGCTACTCGTTCACTGAGGCCGCTGTAACGAGGCAGGCAACACCTTCTGCCCAGGTATTACAGCTTCTGCTATGGCCTCTACAGAACAAAAGAATTTAAAAAATACAGTCCTGAGTATCCTGGGCTCAATCTCAAGCCCTTTATTACTTGAAGAAGGGAAAACGCCCAAGGAGAAGTCAGTGGATGAGGCTGGGTTCCCTCAGCCAGCCCTCAGCTGGCTCTCCCACATCCCAGCGTTGCTGCTGTGGCTTTCCAGCCCTCCCACTACTGGGCCCAGACTCACCACTGGCCCCGGGGAGGGCACGAGATCCCGGGCTGCCTCGGATGTGCTTGCACACTCCACACCATGACAGGGAGCCTGGTCAGTGCAAGCAGCAAGTAGCTTAAAACCGCAGGAGCCAGCACACAGACCCAGACAAAACCAAATGTGAAGCCCCGTGTAGTGAGCCTCAGCTTTCTGTACAGTGGTGATGGGTCCCTGGAGGTGGCAGGTGCCCCCCATTTCAGCCTGTTCAGCACTGGCGTGTCGAGCACAGTCTGCCAGCACAGCCCACTCCACGAGCCCGGCTCGGTCTCCCAGCTAGACCAGGGCTCCTTGACAACAGGAGGCTGCCGAGAGCAAACCCTTCTCTGGCCAAACCTCCCTACCCCTCTCTGATGAGCTGCCCCAGACGATATCCTTTCTTCCAGTACTTAGGTGCTCCATCCTATCGTCTTATCTACCCCTGCTGCAAAAGCATCGCTTTACAAACAGGGAGGACAAAATTGGGTTTCCTGTAATTCTCCTGTTCCAGGCCAGTTTGTCTCAACAGTTGATGGGTGAGATTACTGACCAGCAATGGCCCTTGACCTGGGAGGAGCATGAGTGAGGTCATGTCAGAAACACTGGGAGCTCACGGGGACACTAAAAGAAGGCAGCTCCATTCCCAGTGACTTGGCCTCCACCAGCATCCCCCAGCCCACACAAAGAAATACCCAAAACAGCCACACACCGCCTCTAGACATCAGCAGCTTTGTTTTTTCCCAGTGATTTCACTGGTGAGGTGAATTAAGCTATCTTCATGCTACAAACATGATTTGGGAAACACTTCTCCTTAGGAAGGGAACAAGTTCATGTTTTAAGTTTCTGCTCTAGGCCATATTTCAGAAAACAATCCAAAAGAATACAATAGGCCTTCACAAGTGTGAAACACGGGATTTCTCTGACACAAGACTTTAATGCCACATTCATGGTCTTTAAACACCCCATTTGTGGCGTGCAGATACCCCGAAGTCTCCCATTTCAGGCAAGAGCAAGGTGAGCATCGCTCGGGATGCTTCGCTTTCCCTGCACCACATCCCGACAAACATGTCCTGCTAAGGACGGTGGCAACTCAGCAACATCACAGCAGGAATTTCGGGCAACAGAATTCCACCACAGTGGCTGCAAGCAGAGGCTCAAGTCAGCATCCCCTCCGTTCCCACCAAAGTGCCAAGATCAGCCAATAAAAAAACCCTGCAGCGCACCCGCTCGGGACTAACCTCTTCTTCTGAGGCCCTGGGCAGCTGTCGTTAGAAAATCAGCATTTCCAACTGCTGGGCCAGCACCAGGGCAGCTCCTGGCAAACAACGATGCTGTAGCGGTACTTCAACACCCTGTCTGGTTTTCACCCGATGTCCTCACTCATTTTTTTCAAGTCTCTCTCTTGCAGGTTGATGCCAAAGGGTAGGAGAAGAGGGTGCAGGAAGAGGGTGAATTTTAAACCACCTCTCCATATAAATAGAAAAGGTTATGCATGCCTCTCTGAAGTATGGTATTAATCCCAATTGTGCCATAAAATATATATGACTCACTTGAGCCTTGTTCTCTAGTGAATTATGAACTCTTATATCACTCATGGGGTAAGTATTATGTCTCTTAAAAGACTATCACCTTTCCTCTATCTTATAACATAAAACTTCATTGAAACCTGCCGTGCGTGATATAAGCGACTTCTTGTGATGCACATTAAACATTTCCCTTTTACAGCTTCCTTCGTTTAGCTGATATTCACGTCAGGGTGAGTTCTTTCAGATGCAGCATAAGCATAAATTAGTATGTAAGAGAAGTAGTCGTTTAGCAGAAATTTTTCTTTAATAAATCTAGTGATATTTATATTTCATCACAGAGCAGAAAGATTTTTTTTTACACATTTAAAGATTTATTCCTGTAGTAAGTATCCAATTAACAGGGCTTTAGCATGCAGACAGGATTTGTATTTATGCTGAAGAAAATATGTTCTCATTATACTTTTATTCTCATGTTAGATTTATTGTGGGTTCCATTATAATTTATTTTAGTAGCACTGTTTTCTAATTCTTTATATTTACATGTCTTTTCCAACAAAAATAATAATACATAAATAATACCTGACAACACTTTGCAGATTTTCTCTATTTGTATGCTTTAATTCTCCAAGCATCTTAGAACGGAAATTTTGTGAACTACAAAGAAAATCTCTATGTGATCTCTATTACATGAAAAATTATCATTTTTATATCCTCTTCACTCTGCCAAGTTCTTTCCAAGTTCCAGTTTGCAATGCGTGAAAGTAGGCAAGACACGGTAGCAAAGCCAAACGCAATGGCACTTTCTAAGTAGGAATACTCACTACATATACTTACATTTTCAACGCATTGCTGTAATTAGCGGTGTCAGAGGACAGCCTGCTGCATTGCCGTAGAGAGCTCTTTGTTATTTACTGTCACACGCATTTTTCCACAGGCTTTTTGGCTTCCTGGCGTGGGGTTTATGATAACACAGTCCTACCACTGCTATTCTGCAAACCGCTGCTGAGAACGATCTTTGGTCACTAAAGCTTTGCCCAGTCCTTAACCCAGCCTGCTCGGCTTTCCGCTGGCGTGTGAGGGGAGGGGGGTTTGAAGCTACAGCGAGACCGGCCTCGCCAGTCACCAGCCGACATTTCAAACATGAGAAGATCTTATGTTGAGCAAGTGTTTCCATGCACGCTGCATCTCCTAACAGAAAGGTTCCTACCAAGTGCTATACAGTAGCTTTCCCGGGTCTGTGCAGCATAGGATGGCTTTCTCATGCAGCCCATCCCGCAGCTTTAGCCCCAGCACTAATCCCAGCAGGTCAGACTCTGCCAGCAGTCAGGCAGGGCACAGTCAGCGTATGCCCGGGGAAGCCGGATGAGTTACACCACAGTCATACTGCTACATGTAAGAGCCAAATCTGGCCAAGTGCTGTTGCAGTAGATGTTGCTTTCATTTTGCAGTGTACCCTCTGCTGGGAAAAAAAAATTACTTTGTGTTAGATATCACATCTAATTATTCCTGTTGGGCTGGCCCAGAGAAATGTCAACAGTGCATTGTAAGTGCTAATTGGGGTGTCCATGCTCTGCAGTAGATTTGGGATACAACACTCAAGACTGGAGAGGTTAAGCATGTTTTAGAATACTGTACTGTAATGAGCTTAGTCTCCATGGAAGAGGCACAGCTTTGCTGCACACACTTGGTCCTGCATTGCTCAAGCCATGCAGCAGTACGCACCAGGGCTGGTTAAGGCCAGCTGCCCATGGCCACCACCAGCACCAGGAAAGATGAGCAGTCTTGCCCAGGGCGTGCTGCTGAGCGCTCAGCAAAAGAGAGTGAGGTGAGGAGAGAAGGAAAAGGAAGTGGGAAAGGAGAAACGGAGAAAAGGGAGAAAAAATAAGACTGCTAGAGAGTGAAATCAATAAAAAGTTGCCAGCGTGCTTACCTTGCATCCCTCTGTTTTGGGCAGAAAACCTCGCTGATCTATTAAGCTTATGTGAAGTAATAGGGGTTGGAGCTGTCAGTGCCTATACTGGGGCTCTACTGCAGATGCACGCTTTGCTGCTTTTTTCCAATAGACCCCTCTATGCTTCTGATGAAATATTAATCCAGCCTTATCACAACTTCTAAAGCAAAAAACCTACATTGTTTCAATATACAAACAGTGACAGTACTTGAATCCATGGGATCCGGACAAATTACTAGTGGCAAATCCCCAAAACAGGCTCTTTTTGACAGCCTTCATTTTCCCGTTGCTCTGTTCTGCTTTAGAGCACCAGTCCGAGGGATGCTGCGCACTTTTCATTCGCAGCACTGGGGTAGCAGAGTGTCTGCGATGGCATCCCATCTTTCTAAGCACTCAAGCACCAAAACATCGCTTTTATGGAGCAGCCCTGAAAACTTTCAGGATTTTTTTCTTGTTTCACCTTCACACAATGAAAACAAAAGTATTAAAAGCTACAGCATGACTGCTAGTCTATCGGGCTATAAATCTATCAGGGAGCTGCTCTCCCTTTTGTGTCACAAGGGACTTCCTGTGGCTCTCGGTGCATTTTTGCCACTCACACGGGCAGCGTTGAATCAGGTCCATATTCTGCTTTAAACAAACCTGCGTATACCGCAGAGGCCTTTTCACCTCCCAGAGGGGAGAGAGATCCCTACAACAGGGAGTTAGTCAATGGAAATGGGGTTCAAGCCCAGAATGCTGTACTCGTTCAGACATTGAGGAAGGAATATCAAAAGCAAATCTGAAATACCATTGTGAGGACAAAGATGAGGCCTCAGATGTGTTCTCTGTTTCACACCATCCTGCCATCATTATTACCCCTTATGCTAATGCAGAACAGGTAGGCAATTATTCTCAAGCTTGATTCACATCACTTGTTCTTCCTGACCTCAGATTAAAACGTAACAGTGCCAGGCTCCACAGAAAATGTAGGGCAAAACCTCACAGATGGGCTCTCAACAAAGGCTTGTGCTGGCTCTGGGGACAAAGCCTGGGGAGGGCACTGCAGGAGAGGTGCCAGCTCAGAAAGCTCTCAGAGCCATGGGCTGTATCCTTCCGGAGAAGAAGGCATACGAGAAGCCATGCTTCTGCTGTGTGTGTTCAAACAGGGAGATGAAGCTTCTCTCCGAGAGAGGGACAATTCACTAAGTCCAGGAGTTGTGAAACTGTTTTCAGCGGCCGTGTCCTGAGGTTAGTCACCTGGGGAATCCTCTTTTTTAGAACAGCATCCTGAGGGAGCAGCTCCAGTTCCTTTTCCTCACTGCATATTCATAAAAATCAATGTGGCTGCACAACTGAATCATGAGTTCTGGTAATAGATGTTCTACCCTGACTGCATGTGAAGCGAGTGATAAGATGTCGGTGAAGCTGCCCACCTGTGCTAGATTCCCCAGACATACCCACGTGCTGCTGTGCAAAAGTCAGAGGCAGATGTCGTCCTGCATGTTTTTAGAGTGATACTGCCCATGTGGACACCTGTGCTTGGTACAGAAGGAAGCGAGAGGTATTTTCACATGCACGTAAAGCTGGAAAAAAGGCCACTTGAATTTACACGGAGTCTTAACAGCGTACAAATCACTGCACACATGTGTCAAGGTCTAGCACAGAGACACACATTGAACAGCTGAAAACCTATGTAGAAACTGAGTGCACACTGCCTGGATCTAGGTACTTCTGTCTAGTAGTTACATAGAAGATGTATACACTGCACTGCCACACAGAAACGCCCACTTCATGTATACTGCAGAAAGTGAGGATGGCAAAGAAAATATCACTCTCATTCTGTGCATCTTCTTCACTGTCTAGATCCACTAGTTGTATTTTTGTTTGCATTCTGAAATAGCAGAATATTTGGAGGGGGAACAAAAAGCTAAATAAATATTTAATGTATCAACACCTGTCATATAGTTTCTGTGCACCACCGCTATCGATTTCCTGGTAGTTCTCCTTCCCTACCCAACTTCATTAAAGAATAAAAGTAAAGTAATAAGTCATTTCACACTCTGTCTGACCATTATACAATAATAGCAAGATTTCATGCAAGGGTACAACATTATGCCCATCTGCAATCACAGTCTCTTTGCAAAAATCTCAATTCACACTTCACATGCAGCTAACCTTGTTACCATTCCCTTCCTAAATCCATCAGTCTTGCAGCTGCACGTCTTCACAGCCCAACATCTTAAAATTCATCACTTTGACACCCTCGCATCCCTACAGGTCAAGCTAAAGAAGCCAACCAAGAATAATTAAAGGGTACCCCAGATGTTTAGTTTACATCTAGCCAACCTTTCCTGGAACCAGGTACAGTTCTCTCTTCGTACACTAACGATCCATGTAAGGTGCTTGTTTTAAGGGGACGAGACCTCCAACAAAATTTCAGATCTGTCCCCTCTCCGTCTTTTTTTTTTTTACAAGTTTAGCTCTTTGTAGTTGGAATTTGAACAAGCAGCGTGATAATGAGTAGGTTGAGGGAAGGAAAGGTGTTATCTCATTAAGGTAATTACTAAGACATCCCCACCATTACCTCGGTTTGAAAATGTGTCAATTAAAGCGCCCTACACGGGCTCCCAGAGACAAGGGAACACGACAGCCTCGGACAACTGTGTGCCCAGGCCGGGAGGGAGGGAGGGGAGCGGGGCTGCTGCCCCCCCCTGCAGCGCCGGTCCCGCGGGGCACGGCCCGGGGAGGCCGGGAGCCGCCGTGACGGGACCCGCGGCTGCGCCCCTGGCCGAGCGCGGCTGCCCGCCGGGGCGGGAGGTGGCGGGGGAGCCCCGGGGGTCCTGGCGCGCCCCGCATCCGTGGCTGGCGGCGCAAAGCGCCTCCCTGGGGTTCCTTTGAAATACTCTAATTTTGAGGACCGGCGTTTGTGCGCTTCCATTAATAGAAGCGGCTCGTGAAAAATAGGGCATATGAATATGGAAACGGAGTTGTAACGCGCTGGGCGCTCCGCTGGACCCGCTCTCCGGCTGGAAATACACAGGGACAGGCGCTGGCTCCGGCTGCCCCGCGGCCCCTTCGACAGCGGGGAGCAGCCCGAGGGAGGAATGAAGTTCAGGCGCTTTTTCGCGAAACGGGGGCTCCGGGGAGCGGTGCCTTCGGGGGCCGCCCGCCCGCCCCCCGTCCCATGCCGGTCCCGGGAGGTCTCCGGCCCCATCAGCTGCCCCCCGCCGGGGACCGCGGGGCTCATTTCGATGCCGCCCCCGAGGCGGAGCAGGCGGCTCCTCCCGCGGAACGAGGGTGCAGGATCGTCCCAGCAGGTCAGGTCTGCAGTGCCCCCCTTTCCTCCCAAACGGGGCTCCACGTTAAAGCGGCTATCGGGGAAGAAACCCGGTGGTGTCACCGGCGGGAGACGTGGGCCTAGCAGCAGGACGGAATAAAGGCGGGCAGGGAGCCGTGTAATTCCAACCTGAAACGGTTATTCACCGCTCATCCCCGTCACCCCTGGGCTGGAGATATTTCTAACATTGTGAAGGGGTTTACCCTTTCCACAGGTGAGCTCAGCCTGGCTGCACGCACTCTACCCTGGGCTGGAGCTGGGTGGGCTGCAATAAGGATTTAGGGCGACTTACAGTGTGCGTTCGAACAGAAGCATCGTGTGAATTTGGAGGAAGATAAACTCTGGAAAGGAAGAAAATAACAAAGGTGAAAAGCCCACCCGCACAAGAAACAGTAGAAGCTGTAGGACCCATGGGCAGCGCCGGAGCAGTAGTACGGCGTTACACGCGGGCTCCGCTGGCCCGTACAAACGTGACCAGAGTAATCGGGGCGGCAGGGAACTTCGGTCGGTGCTGCCTGATGGTTTCCAGCAGCGGCTGAGCCGGGCTCTCATGCCCGACTGGGAGAACGGATTCAGGTCTCGGAGCACCTAGCTGCCACCCCGGCGCCAGGGCAGGCACCCTCGGAGCGGCACATACAATGCTCATCCCTGTGTCCCAGCCCAGCGAAGTCCCCCTTCTCACTTTCTTCTCTAATGACGGCCAAGCTTATCCTCCGGGAGGGAGGAGTAATTAAACATTATCATACTGCTGCATGCCGCTCTTCGGTCAAGAGCGGCGGAGCAGCCTACCTGCGGCTCTGCTTCCGGGAGGGCTTAGCCAGGAGCTGGACTGGAGGCTGCAAGGAGTCTCCCAAACCTGCCTGAGCGAAGCAAGGGGCTCCCCGAAGGAGCCTCCCGTGTCGTGCCCACCTGCAACACACGCAGCCAGGACCCAGCAGAGACAAACCAAAGGGAGACAGTGGAAGAGGCTACCATAGGGGCTCCTGCATCCCCCCGCGGCCGCGCCGGTGTCAATCCGGAGCGACAGGGGCGGAAGCAGAGCAGCCCTGTCCTGCTTTCCGCCCCGCTGGCTGGAGCGGGGACAACACTCAAACACCCGGGTCGAAGTCCTCGGGACGCAGATCCCACTCCGTGCTCTCAGACCGAAGGGCCTGGCCCAGGACAGGGGCCTTCCCCCGGGCGGTGGGTGGCTGAGACGAGCCAGGCGGTGCTAAGGCAGCGGGAGCCTGTCTCAGCCTCCTCCATCTTAATCACCGCCCGCCGGCAAGCGCCGGAGAAGGAGCCCACGAAGTTCTCCCCTTGCTGCCCGGCCGAGCTCTGCCGCCCCGGGCAAGGCAGGACGGCCTCGCCGGGGCGGGACGCGGGGGACCCGGGGCGCCGGGCCGGGCCGGGCCAGCCCGCGCCGCCCGGAGCTGTCCGTGGTGCTGAGGGCGGCGGGGCCGCCACCGCCCGTCTCGGAACGCGCGTCCTCCGGGGCCGGAGCCGCCCCGCTCCTTGCGGGACATGGCCTGGTGCGGGGAGAGGGCAAACACCCCCAGCTACCCTGAGGCTACCGCGTCCCCTCGCTTACACACCGCTCTTCTACAGCCTCCCGGTTTGCTTCCACGCTCAGCGGCCCAACAGCCAGGTCTTTCCCGGCGGGTGCCGGTGTTTCCCGCGGTTTAAGGCTAAGAGAGCCCGCTCCTCTCGCAACAGATGGTTTATTTGTTCACATCCACTTCCAGGGCCGAGAGGAGGTTCCGACCCGGGCGAGGGCGGAGGGGAGCCAGGACTGCGGGGATTCAGCAGCTCGGCACCAAGTCTGGGGACGGCTGCGAAGAAAGCAGCTGTCTGGGGAGGAAAGGGGACAGAACCCGAACGGTGCGGCTGGAAAGGCACGGCCCCCAACGGCACCGAAACGCGAGCGGTGCCCGGTCCTGCGCCGTGCGAGGCGGCGGGGAGGCGACCCCGCGGAGCCCGGCCCTTTGTCCTGCCGCAGCGCGCTGAAATGCGTGCCCATGTGCTGGGGTTGGGTTTTTTTTATACAAGCAACGGAGCCGTTTCCTGCAGGGTGGCAAGGACGACCCGACTGGTCAGCCTCAGGGACAGCCTGTCCCCAGTGCAAACGGTGAACGGGACAAACGAAGGAGGGTTTACATTTCCAGCCCCGCTTCCCAAATGGAGAAAGCGGGGGGGTGAAAGAGAGCGATTCTTGCTCCAAACTTCCTTCCCGCTCACACACTCTTTCCAGTTGGGTCTGGAAATACATTTCACGGGAGGTCGCGGTTCCTCTCCCACGGGCAGACCCTGCCTTAGGCACCGTCCGACACGGCAGGGGCAGCCCCCCAGCCCAGTCGCTCTCTCCTCGCTCGCTCTCCTGCCCGCAAGCCCCTGCCCGCCACCGTTCCCAAGCACCGGGAGCCTCCAGCCCCTGCCCAGGCCGGCACCCCGCGGCCGGCCCTGCCCGGGAGGGGGAAGTTGGGAGACACTGATCTATTTTGCATGAACTTTTCTTCCTTATTCTCACTACTCTTCAGCGAGTTTGTGTAGGCAAAACTGAGCCCCGATTTAGCCATCGAGAAGAACAATGAGCTAGGACCAGCTTTTCCAGCTGGATCGCCTCCCTTCAGGAGAAAAGAGCCTAGGATTAGTTGTTTAGACTCAGGAAAGGGCCCTAACAGAGCCCAAATTTCCTGCCTCCTTATCCAGCCCGGATAGGATGCGTTTCCCGGGAAGACCTCGGCTGCGAGGCAGGGCGGGCGGGCTGCCCTGGCCACTCGGGGCCCCTCTCCCGGTCGCTCCTGCCGAGGGTAATTTGGGGGTCGCGGCGGAGGCGCGGGGGAACAGTCAGCAGCCGCCGCAACATGGACAGAAAACGAGGTGGGCGTTCCTGACCCGCTCCCCTTTTGTTAGATCAAGGCAGAGGTCAATATGGTTTTAACGCGAATTTATTAGCAGAGAAATCAGCAAGCCGCTCGTTAATTAGCAAAGCCCAAATAAACGTGCCCGGAGGCTTCTCTTTTTCTTTTTTCGTTCCTTTTTTTTTCTCTCTCTCGAAAGAAAGGGAACCCACGAGCAAAAAAAAAAAAAGAGAGAGAGAAAAAAAAGCAAGCCAAATCCTCAGAGGAGAAGACAATATTGGACTTTATGAATGTTTTATAGGTAATTGCTGTATAACTTTCTAATTTCGCAGGGGGGGTGTTCACCTCCAAAGGCTGGGGCCAGAGCCGTCCCCGGAGCCCTGTGGAGGGTCACAGCCCTCAGCCCCGACCCGCACCCCCTCTCCGGCCCGCTCTGCCCCCGCGGGACCCGGCGGCCGGGCGGCCCGGGCCGGCACTGGGCCGAGAGGCGCTCGGGAGGGAAACTGCCTGCCAGGGGAAGGGGAGGGGGCAGCAACAAAGATCAAAGGCCAGCGGGGCTCGGGGGCTCCGTGTCCGCCGGGACCCCCCTGCCCGCTTCCCCTCATTACTCACCCCGACGGCCGGCGCTCGCTGCCTGTCCCAGCTCGGTGCGGAGACAGCTGCCGGGCTGGGGGCGCGTCCCCAAGCCCAGTGCGGCCCCCCCGGAGCCAGAGCCGGCCCGGGCCGCCCGCCGCCTTCCCGGGAAACCCACCACCGCCCTGGCCAGGTGTTTAAAATAACGGCGAGGGGCACGACGCCTGCGCGGGGATTTGTTTTCCCTTTAAAATACAGCTAGAGAAAAATAGCGCCGGTTATGAAACAACGAGCCTAAAATTTAAAATAATAATTAAAAAAAAGTGGCATTTGCCTTTTCTACTCCAAATTTCTTGCATTATCGTCCACGGGAAATTAGCTACCTTGAATTTCCACGTTTGTTAAAAAAAGATAAAGTTTATTTCTTTTTTTTTCGGTTTTTTTTTTCCCCTGTAATTTTTCAGTCACAAAAAAAAATCTATATTTTGTCATCTAAGTATTTATTTTACTGAATCCAAAAAGACATGAAAAGGGAGAGGGGAGAATCACGTTCGTTCGTTTTAAACTAACGTATAGAAGTGATTTTTTTTGACAACATATAATAAATATGATATAGCACTCAGCACTCGGTCTGTACAATTCTGTTAGCATTAGGGAGCATGCCACTTTTCAATAATAAAAAAAAAAAAAGGTCATGAGAAAAATCAGTGCAAAGTTCTCCGTTTCCCCGGTCTTCGCCACCGGGCGGGGGTCGAGGCGCTCTCATTCCCTCCGTCCTCCGCAGCCGTTAGTCTCTCCGGCGGGCTCGGGCTCCCTCTCCCTCTCCTCCTCCCCCTCCGTCCCTCTCTCTCTCCGAGCTCCAAGTCCTGCCTCGCAGGAGCCGAGGTCGGCGGGTCGCCCCGCGGCTCTGCCCGCCTTCCCCCGCGTGTGGTCGTTTCACTTACGGGCTCGGCTCTGGGTTCACGGTTCAAGAGTCCCTGCTCTGACTGATCGCCTCCCTCGGTGGCCGGTGGCTGCCTGCAGAAGCTCCTGCCCCTCGGCTTCCCCTCGCTTCCTCCTCTGCGGTGCTGGGGCTTGTTTGGGGACGGGGAGGGAAAGGGCTCGTTGCGGGGACCGCGGTGTCGCTTCACCGGGGGTGCGGGGTACCGGGCATCGGGTTGGCCAGGGGGTTGAGGGCCGGCTGCCCGCCGGGCCCCAGCCCGTGGATCAGCACCCGCGGCACAAGCGGCCGCTGGAGTTGGGGGTGCGGCGCGGGGGGAGTCCGGTACATGCTGCTGTACATGGCCGCGGCCGCCGCGGCCGCCGTCGTGCTGTCCATGCTGCCCAGCAGGCTGGGGTGGTAGAAATAGGGCGAGGGGAACATCCTCTGCAGAGCCGAGTAGTTCCCGGCCTCGGCCAGCAGCTCCAGGCCCACCGCCGTCTGCCGCTTCCACTTCGTCCTGCCGGGGGAAACAAGAGGCGGCTGCAGGGCGGGCGCCGCGACGGGGCACCCGGCCCGGTTCCGCGGGGGTCCGCCGGCAGCAGGGCCCCTCCCGGCACGGCCCCACACCACCGGGGCCCCGGCGGGGCGCACCTTCCCCGCGGGCCCGCGCACGGCGCGACGCCCCGGCCGTGCTGGGTTCCCCCAGCTCCAGTCGCACCCCCCGGCACATGCACACGGCGACTCCGGCCAAATTAATAACCACGGCACACGGTTAGATCGCGGCGCGGTGACGCTAATGGTTTCCGACAGAATTAGGGTGGCTGCAACCGTATGTAATGAGACAGAAAATTACGGCAGCGGCGACAGGGGCCGGACCCCCCAGCCCGCCACCGGGGAGGGCGCGGGGCAGCCGCTGGGCGCTCCCCGCATCGCCCCGGGCCCCGTGGGCAGAAGCACAGCGGCGCCCGCCGGCCCTCCGGGGAGCCCCTGGGCCTCCGCCCCGCCGGGGCCCGCCTTACCTGCGGTTCTGGTACCAGGTTTTCACCTGCGTATCGGTGAGGTTGAGGGCGGCGGCCAGGTCCATGCGGTCCTGCACGCTCAGGTACTTCTGCCGCTCGAAGCTGCGCTCCAGCTGGTTGAGCTGGTGGTCGGAGAAGGCGGTCCGCGCCTTCCGCGGCTTCTTGGCCCGCACCGGCGGACTGTCCCGGCTGCTGCTGATCTCCCGGTCGCCCTCCTCCTTTGTCCCTGCGAGCGAGCCGAGGCGCGGTGAGGGCCGGCAGGACACCGGCTCGGCCCCCGCCCCGCCGCGGTTACCGCGACAAGCCGCCCCCTCCCCGGGGGCTCCTCCGGGGCATGGGGGGAACGGTCAAATACGGCGGGGGGCGGCAGCGGCGAGCCCGTCCGGCGGACGGCGGGATTTCCACTCTCCCCTTGCCAGCTACACGGCTTTCGTTATTTTCTCGCCCTCTCCCCCCGGCGCGAAATCCCGGGAAATCGACATGTCAGTTCTGACCGCTCGGGCCCGGGTTTGTGGCGCTCCTTGATCTTCCCCCCAGGAAGAACAATAATCTCCCTAATTGACCCACTGGGGAGGTTGGTGCACACAAAAATGGCCAGACCAGACTGTACATCTGTTTTGGGCGCTCTTATGCTAATACTAAAAGAGCAGAATGAGCGGCACACCCGGGCGTCTCGCTGCTCTTCAGCCTGGTAGAAATATCTCAACGGGGCAAAATTAGAAAAATGTGTCCTGTCGCCTCTCGGCTGAGCTGGGCCACCTGCGCGGGAGGGCAGCTCCGCCGGCACCGCAGGGAAAACAGCCCCTCTCCCTGTCTCCCCTTTGCTCACTCTTTTCCTTCCTTCCCCTTCCTTTCCCCACGCACACATCGCTATTTTCATTTACGACCCCCGCACGGCGTGGGCTTCCCCATTAGCCCCAAATCCGTAATTAAAAAAAAAAAAAAAAAAGACGGAAAATGAACCTTCCTATCCCGGCGCGGGCAAAACCCGGGTGTTTTGCAAAACGCACAAAGCCCGCCAACCTGCCGCTGCCTATTGCGGGCCGACTGTTTTTTTTATTATTTTATTTTTAATTAAAAGTTTTTTGTTTATTTGGTATTGGAAGTTGGGGAAGTGGGATTTTTTTCCCCTTATTTTTATTTTAAATCGAATGAGCAAAAATTAAAAGGCTGAAGGCAGTATGTGCAGCTGAGCCTCCCGTTCTTAGAAAGCAGGAGAATCATTTATGCGCATTTGCATTAAAAATAAATACATTCTGGTTTACAATGCGATCCCACTGCTCCGGCTATTTCCTTAAAAACAAGGAAGCTAAATAAAAAAAAAGAGGAGGAAGGGCCGACAGAAAGGAAAAAAAAAAAAGATTTAATTTCCTACCGATCTTAAACCCTCGATAGCGAGGATCACCGACAAGCCCCGGCAGAACGGACCGCTCCCACCGCGGATGTCCCCCCGATTTTCATTTCACCGATGCGGCCGAGAGCCGCGGCCCCGGTTTTCGCGGCGGCAGAGGCGGTGCGGGGCCGGGCCGGGCCGTACTCACCGTGGCATTTGATGTCGCCCTGCGTGTCGTCGCGCTTGTCGAGCTTGGCTTTGCCGTCCTCCTGCTCGAGTTTGGGCCTGAAGCTTTCCGGGGCCGCGCTGCCCTCCTGCTTGGGGGTGTGATGGGGAGAGGGGACGCTGGTACTGTAAGGTGCACACGCTGCCAGCGGCTTGCTGTCGCCCAAAATGTCCTTAATTAAAAAAGAAGAGGTGGAAGTCCTGGGGCCGGAGCTGGCCGAGCCCAGCTGGGGCGGCGGCGGCTGCGGGGGCGACGGCTGCAAACTCGGCGGCGGCGGCGGCGGGTGCGGGCCGAGGTGGAGGTGGTGCGGCGGCGGCGGCGGGAGGCTCTCCGCCACCCCCAGGTGCGGCTCGGGGTGCTCCATGCTCACCGAGATGGGCGACGAGGGCGCCGTCCCCACCGTGTCGATCTCCGAGCAGGGGGACGGCGTGGCCTGGCTCCTAAAATCCGCCGGCCGGCCGTCGCCGTGGGGGCGAAAGTCTCCGTTCATGACTCCGGGGCTGCCGGTGCTGCCGCCCGACAGGATCGTGTCTATCCCGAAGCTGGACCCGCTCGGTCCCTCCATGGCGGACCGCTTAGCGCCGCGCCCGCATCCCCGGGGGCGTCCGCGGGAGTCGCACCGTGGGTGGAAGGGAAGGGAGGGGGTGAAGTAGGTTACCACAACCCACGCACCGGCGGCGCGGTCGGCCCTAACGCGTGGCCCCCGCCGAGCACCGCATCGCCACCGAGCCGGTTCGCCGCTACCTAACTTTGTTGCGGGAAGTTGCGGGCGCGGAGCGGGGCAGACACCGGCCACTGCGGCGCGCCCGCCCGTGCCCACCGAGCTCCTCTCGGCGGCGGCGGCGACTCCCCCCGTGACGTCACGGCCACCGCGTTTCCCACACCCCCGCCGCCGCCCCCGCGCCGTTTATTATAAACCCGGGCTTTTGCCGCCGCCGCTGCCCGCCCCCATTGGCTGAAGGCCGAGGGGGGGCTGACGCAGAGCGGGAGGCAGCCAATCGGCGGCGGGGGGGGGGCGGGGGGCGTCCCCCCCTCCCTCCCGCGCCCGTCCCCGCCGCCACCGCCCCGTCGGGCCCCGGTTCCCCATCCGCTGGATCGGATCCCCCGGAGAGCATCACCCGGTGTTCCTGGGACGGTTCCGTGGTTGAATGCCAGAGTAATGGGAAGTGCCAGTGACAAGACGTCGTATTAATCCCGATGGAATGGCAAGTCGACCTAATTAGCAGAATAATTAGAAAGGTGGTAATGAATGATTTAGACATCTGCGAGGGTCCCTTCTAAGACCCTCCTCCTCCTGCCTGCCCCTTACCGGGAATGCCCCTCTCGACCCTGTGCAAAGCTGCGCGGGTGCGGTGGCAGTGCGGGTGCGCCCCCACACCGTTTCCCACCGCGGTTCGTTTCCTGGGGAAGCCGTCCCGCTCAGAACTACGGGGGGCGCGCGGGGAGCTCATGGGGAGCGCGGTGGGCGCGGGGGGCCGCGGTGAGCCGGTAACTCGTTGCGGGGCGTTGAGTTCGACGTAAGAAGCCGCAGCCCCGGGGCAGCTGTGCAGGATGAGGAGCCGCTCCCCGGTAGGAGAGGTGGCGATGAGGAGAGTACCGCGGCCTTCGGCTCCACTTCCGACGCCTTGGGGCCAGCCTTCCCTCGTGGGGGGAGCCGAGGAGCTTCTGGGTCCTCGCTGCTAAAAATTGCCGGGCCTTCCCTGGGATTCACCGGTCATCGTTGTCACACGCGAAGCGCACCAGCCCTCGCTGGGCGCCGCGGCGAGGCAGGTCCCGGCCCAACTCCCGCAGTTCGGCAGAAGTTTTTCGACGGCAGGAGACCCTGCCCGCGGGCAGCCCGCTGCTACCGAGCATCCCCTGCTCCCCCCGCCGGCTCCGCATCGCCGCCCGCTGCCCCGCGGGACAGCCAGGCGTACGGTTCGCGCCGAGGCGCCAGCGCTGCGCCCGGAGGCCAGTGAGGGAACGGAGGCGGCGGGCCCGGAGGAGGTGCAGGGCCGCCCGTGTCCGCTGGGCGGCGATGGCGGCTGCCCCCGTTGTCCCCGACGGGCGCGCGGCAGGGACGGGGCTGGAGGCAGCGCGGGCGCCACCGCCCCGGTGCGAGCGGAGTTGGAGGCACGGCGAGGTGACCTCTTGCCAGCACTCCCTACAGATCGGGGCGCTTGAAGGAACAAGGAGAGGAAAAGTGGACAAAAGTTGAAGAGGGAAACCGAGGAGCAAAACGAAAAATCAGGAGAAAGGGAAAAACATTTAAATATCTGCAAATGCACAGGCAGGATTCCTGCAGCGGGGAAGCAGCCCACGGCAGCCGTATTCATCCAACTGTCTCCGCTTGCAATTTACCAAAAGTATGTCCTAATTATCCCTAGGGGAATGCGGGATCCAGGGTAGTATGTTACACCAGCATAATCCTTTAGCTCACAATACGCTGCCCCGTCCCGGAATCGGGATTTAGGGCTTAAAGTCATGTTCCTGAACAGTGAACACATTTCATTTCCTTCTTCCTATTTTTTTAATCCTTGACTCCATTGTGCAGAAATATTCTGGGGGAAAGCGGCGGTGAGGCCCGCCCGGGGCAGCTGCTCCGCTCCCGGCCGGGCCCCGCAGCAGCCCGCAGCGCCGGCAGCCCCGGCCTCTCCTGCTCCTCCGGCGGGGACCGCGGGCAGGTCCGGATTCCCAGAGGCCAGATCAGCCCTATGCGGGAGCATCGCACGCAAAAGGCCTACTATCTCCTGCTGGCACCTTACGCGGGCGCGGAGGGCTGCGGGACTCCCCTTGCACTTGTTGAAGCCGGGGGTGGATGCGGGACAGCTGCAGCCTCGTGTCCCCGCAGCCCCTGGCTGGCTGACCCCCCTTTTCCATCTCATCCCACCCGTCTGACTGCGGGCAAAGCCACGGAGCTCCCCCGCCCAATAAATCAGCAATAGCCGAATCAAAGCGATGAGCGAAGGTGCCACTCAGAGGAGTCGGACGGGGCCCCGCTCGTTAATTAGCAGGCAGATAATTAGAGCGGCACTTTGAGCGCTAATCAATGGCCCGATGGAGGCTGGGGCTGGCGAGAGGCATGGACAGGGTATCATGTGCCGGGCCGGGGGGTGCCGGCTTGCCAGCCGGTGCCTGCTTCGAGGGGTGGCCTTCGTCTCGGCATCACAGACAGAGGAGGGAAGAGGTCCCTCCGCAAAGCAGCTCGGGGCTGGCAGGGCGCAGCATCCCGGCCCTGGGATGGGTTTCTCCCCACTCGGGTTTTGGTGCACGGTCGCGTTGGCTCAGCGGCAGCCTCGCAGCTC
>NC_090665.1:31948729-31991229 GCF_013368605.1 Nyctibius grandis | reverse complement strand
ACATGCGCTGTCAAATGCATCAGTGCTATTAATTACTACAAATTAATGTGACTCTCTCTTCCTCTGGTGATTGGAATAATAATCAGCTGGATTCATGGAATGAGCACAGAGAACATATGCAACCCTGCCAAAAATAATAAGTTAAGAAACCAGGAGACATTTGCAATCTTTATGCTTACAGGCTTGATAATTTGCTTGTTGCTAGTGTGTCCCACTTTACGCCGTCCTTCTGATTGCTGGGAACCATCTCATCTGCATCCCAAACGGACACGCTCTCACTCCCTGGCTGCAGCACCACTCGTCCTGATGACAAAATCTTTCTTCTCTTCAGCAAAGGTGTGAAGGCAGGAGGACATGCAGCCAAACATCTCAGTCCGGCTGGCCAGGCAGCACCTTGGCCCTCACCGCAGCCCCAGCCCACTCCCCGCAGCCAGGGCTGCCTGGAGACCTTCCACAGCTTCAGCTCTTGCACCCCATGGGAAAGCAAATGCTGGAAGTGAGAATGGTGTATTTTCCACATGCAGAGGAGGTATGGAGATAACAAAACCATGGTGTTTACCTGAAGCTCTGACCCTATTTCAGTAGTCCAAGGTAGAAAAAACCACCCTATGTTCTCCTACTTCAGTGAAATACCATTCTCAGTGCTAGTACAGAAACAATCCAGTCCAAAAGGCAGCATATCACCTTCCCATGAGAAATTAACCATCCCCAGGCTTCAATTCCTTCCTATGTTCAAACAGCAATAGCCATGCTACTGTGGTAGCACACAACCAGTTGTTTCCAGCTCAAACCACCCCCTTGTAAAAGGCACAGCAGAGCTCTGAGCATTTCTCACTCCACTCTTCTGGTTTTACCACTACCACAAGATAGAGCGCTATCTTCCCATTATCGCTGCACTTAGAAAGGACTCTTCTAGCTACGATGGACTTCAGACAAGTCCAGCATTTTCCCCTACTCATACAATCAGAAAAAAAAAGAGTTGGAGACCAGCCTTTTGGGGACAAGGGAATCTGAGGCTCTGTGGTGAGTGGTCACTCCAAACATACAATGCCTTCACTTAGGCCCAACTCTCTGCTGTGCCAAAACCCCCAGCGCAGTATGTGGTAGCCATAGAAAGCAGAGTTTTCAGGCACCCTGGCCAGGTTTGCTGAAGAGAGGCTTGGCACAGAAGCCTCATGTGCTGCTGGTTGCTGCTTCTCTTCTCCCCACCAGACAGACTTTTGTTTGCAGGGATCTCGTCTCCCTTTTCCACACCAAAGGGCTGGAGGCCGTAACCCGGCTTGCAGGGAGAGCCAAGGCAGCCAGCATAAACGTACATCAGAGTGGGGGAAACCCTGATCCGGGGACACGCTCACCCTGCTGCCTCGGGAGACTCCCTGCTGCTGGAGGGCTCAACGCTGTGCTTGAAGCCAGAGCTGAAGGCAGGGCTTGAGAAGCAGAGCAGATGGGCGAGGGAGAGAGGAGAAGCATAAAATTGACGGATGTCATTTTGTGTTCCCTTGAAACTAAAACATATCCCAACCTTTGCCCAAGGGACGACAGCAGTAGGCAGGGTGGCACGCTCCTTACAGCCCTGAAATGGAAATGGGAGCAGAGAAGAGCAGCCAATTACACCAGCTCTGTGTCTGTGTGGGAGAGCTTCATGGCCCTTTGCACCAACATGCCAGGGTCAAAGTCATCATCCCCGAATGCCTCTTTCTACAGACCAACAAATCCCATTCCCCAGACGAGGTGGGTAGAACATCAGGCTTCTCAATCAAGTAAGAGCTAACAAGGCCTCAAATCTCGCCGCCCAACCTCCATTCTGCAGGATGCTGCTTCGTAAGAAGGGCCGTGTCCAGACCCATATGCATGGCAAAGATCTCCTGCAGCCACATGCCACAGAAATGCAACACATCCATCTTGTGAGCAGGAAGCAAAGGCTGAGCAGGGCACTTACTCTCTGCCAGGCACCCTCTAATGCAGGACAGCAGGCACCGTGAGGGAGCTAAAAGACGGTTTCTGAGTACAGTGAGATGAATTAACTTGACACCATCTGGTAGCAGTTTTTCATTTCTGACAATATTTAAAACTTAATTTGAGCTCAGGCAGTGATAAATAGGTGTCAGATCTCACCTGGCTTCGGTAACCTCTTGACCTAGGCACATCAAGTCATTTCTTTGAGACTGTAGATCCCGATATTTTATTGCTATGTCTAATCTAAATAGACTGCTGGACACTGCCCTTATTGCACCCTGGTAATCCTGGATTGATCCTGCTGAAGCAAGAGGGGAGCAATGACATCTATGTCTTACTTTCAGCAAACACACGATAGAAGTTGATCGTGTTTAAGCATGTTCTCCCAGCTGGAATCTGTAACAGATGATAGCCATAAAGCATCAGTGTTCCCAAATATCTAATGGCCATGGGGGACATTTATTATTATTATTACAATTATTTCTTTTAAAATCTGACTTAGTTTTAATTTTCTTACTCTAAATACTGCTCGTGATTGCTCTGGCACATGTATATATATCTATGCATGTATGTACACATATAGATGCTTGAGTCTCTATATAAATAAATAAACCCTTTAGACAGAACAGCATGACAGCAAAAGCTTTCAGATGAAAACATGGAGTGAAAATGTAGCGTGTCTCTTCTCTTTATGTTCAATGGCAAATGCAAAGGAAATTTATTGCTTCAAATATGTGCAATCATTTTTATCTGATTACCTGTAGATGCTCTATATGGCTCTGTGCAAGAGACAGTATATTCCCCATCTCCTGCAGAGATCCCAGTTTATTACAAGCACGCTTCCATTCTTTCACGTCTTTATGAATTTGAAGGAGCTGCTTAGAATTTGTCACTTATTTTTAACAATATAATTTTCTTTGGAAGGAACGTTCTTGCTAAGCTTGACATGTGATATTTAATCACATATTGACCACTCAGTGTTACTTTAATGCTTCCTGTCAGCTCCAGTACAGCAGGCAGAGTTCAAGCAACACATTTGCCTGGAGTTCAGTATTCATTTAAATCAAATTTGTCAGCTTTCAATTTTTTTAAATTTAATATTTTATTTTTATTAAACGCAAGTTAATAATGCCTTGTCAGGCCAAGGGCATGTTTTAATGTGAACAACTCAGATATTAAGTGAAATTGGAGCCATAACGCCCTACTAACAGAGTCATATAATCATCTTAATGCCAGCGTCTCAACCTAACACAAACACACGCTAGCTTTGTTGTTCAGTTGTCTCAAGGAGCCTTTTCAGATGTATAAAACACACCTGCAGAAACACACACAGAGACATCCTTTTAAAAGCACATGGTCCTGGGTGCGAGAGCCTACGATGCTTGTATATGTTACTTACAGATTTCCATGTGCTCTTTATCCTCTTCATGAGGCATCTTACTGGACTGGTGACATAACAGCCTGGGTTATTAACGCTGTCTATTCTCAGCTTCATCTTTAATTTTCCATGATGCCATCTATAGTGACTTGACTTTTTTTTTTTCATGATTATATTTATGCATATAAGTGTACACTTAGGAACACAGCTTTTCTACAGGGAGGTACAGACACAGCGAGCATGTGCCTACCTAAACACACACAACTGTGTGTATGTCTGGGTGCATTAACATGAGACACGCATGCACATATGTATATAAAACATTTGTGCATCGTAAGCGTGTAGAAGAGTTCATCTGAGCATGCTACGCACTGTATGATACGCACCCGCAAATGACAGTTGATTCTCTGCAATATTTATCTTTACTCCAGCAGAGAGTTATCCCTCTTCATGTTCACAAAGACAAATGTTGTAGCAATGAGCAGTCGTTGCACATTAGATGGTAGGAGATGGATGAAGACTGATCTAGCCTTCTAAATGTATTGTAAACTACAGCACTGTGAAGTAACGTAGTGCCACAGAGGGTGATGAAGCACTGCATCTTTGCCAAGCATTTCCCAGCAGCAGGGCAGACCCAGAACCCAGGTCCCCACGCCACAACTGCAGGCTCTGGAGCTGTTCAGCGGCCGTGCTGTGCCGGGGATGGATAATGGCACATTATGTCTTTCACCTCTTAAATCATGAGCTCCGAAGGGGCACAGGTCAGTGGTGGCAGAGCCATCCCTATCTGACAGCTGTGCCGGGGCGGTGGTGGCGAGAAGGTGGCCTGTGTGGCCCGGGCGCACAGGTGTCCCCGTCCCTGGCTACCCATGTGGCTGACATTAATTGGCACCCTTGTGAGCAGGCTCAGCGGAGAGGCCAAGGACCAAGCGGGTGGAGAGACGCACACACTCCCCTCACCAAGCGCCAGCTTCCCGGGTCAGGGCTGGAGCCCATTACCCCACACCGTGGCTGCAGCCCGTGCCCTGCTGCCCAGGAAAGCCGTGCTCCAGTGCTTCCCACAGTCGCTAACGCAATTACAGCTCACGGTAATAACCATGAAGGGAGGAAGGGAGATGCACAGAGGTTAAGCAATGTTTTCCAGTGACATTTGAAAGGAGACGATGTATCACCGCTGTGGAGAGAGATGGCAAGGCTGTTGGGAGGGTCAGAGCCTGGGAAGGGGAAGTTTTCATGCTCAAAGCGCCCAGAGGATGTTGCAAGGCAGATCCAGGCACCCGCAGCGCTTGTGCCCAAGGCTGGTGAGAGCGAGGACTGGCCTCATGGGCTGGAGAGGGTTTTAAAACCAAAGAATTGGGTTTTGTCCCTAGGTTTGCATCAACCTCTGAAGGTGCCTCCCCCACCCCTGGTCAGGGAGATAGCAGAGGTGCAGGCCCAGCATGATTTCCCCAGGCGGCTCTGGAGATCTGACCGCAGTTTTTAACCTGTCCCTGGTGGAAAGCGTGAGGGAGGTGAAGGAGTGGTAACACTCATTTTCTCCCCATGGGGCCCCAGGAGCCCCCCTGTGCAGAGCAGCACCACTCACCCTTCGCCACTCTCGGCTGAGCACAGGGAAGGCAGAGCAGCCCCAGTTCCACGGGTGAGAGAGGGGCAAGTTAAGCATATTTTAAATGGGGACATGTGCTTTTCCTGTGCTCGCCTCCACCCCGCGAGCACACAGCAGCAAGCAGAAGCATCGAGCTTTCCTTCCCAGCTTTCTCTCCTCTGCCCAGGGCAGCAGCACAGATGCCCCGGGCAGGTTCTGGGGTGTCCCATATCTGTGCAGGAATGGGTGCACTCATGCTTTCCACAGGCCTTTCTGGCAGCCACAGGTATGGGCAAAGCCCCCTCCAGAGGTGAACCCCACTAGCTGGCAGTTAAAGGCCACATGGTGCATCTCTGGCGTCCATCTCCTTATGCTTTACCTTTAATTGCATCTATTTTAAAAAATTCCTTGGAGGGCATGCCAAAAACCTGCAATTCCCCAGCACCGCCATATCCAACCTTCAGCATGAGCCCAGCCCACCTCTATGGCTCTGGCTTTCCCCAGTTTAGGGGTACTTCAGTTATCATTGCTTCCACCACCCAGTATTTGCTCCTCCTAGGCTAACTTTCCCAGCCAGTGCCACCCCCAGCACCAGGTGAAAACACACCTCTGGCAGGCTTTAACACCCTTCAGTGGGTTTTCCAGCAGGTACCCGTCTGATCTCCAGGGTGGTGTGAGGAGCTCTTTCCAAGCCCTCGTCCATCACGGTTGGTGTCTGGGAGTTGCTGGCTGGATCCCGATCAGTGCTGGTGGTGGCGCAGGGACAAGCCAACACAGAACCCAGCTCGGGATGTGCTCAGAGACAGAGCTCAGCATCCCGCGTCCTTCACAGGGAAAGGAAAGGGAAATGATGTTGAAAAAGTGCGTTAGGGTACAATGTTTTTATTCTGCCTCTGCTCTTTGGTTGGTACAGCAATGGGTAGACTCAGATTGGGCTGCAGCCAAAACTGCGCCCATGGGCTCCAGGGCAGCGCAGGAGGGCAGGGGCAGCCGGGCCATGATGCTCCTGCGGCTGTCACTGCCTGCCAGGGCTGTGCTTGGGCATGTGGCTGGGTGGCAGCTTCTCAGGCTTCACTGCTGTCTGGAAGCCAAAAATGAGAGCCCTTTGCAGGATGAGGAAGCAGCTGCACCTCTTATCACACATCTCAGCCCCATCCACCACCAGTGAAAACACTTCCCACCATGCCTTTCCATGGAGAGAAAGAAAAACCCTCTAGAAGACTCTTGTGCATTTATTGGCTGCTGTGTTCCCTCTAGAGATCAGCAAGATTTTTCTAAGGGAGACATTACAGCTGTATTTCTAGGCCTTGCTTCCATCTCATTGCCTTATGCCCTGCAGTACTGGAACAGTGCTTCCCGTCGCTGAACGCTACACACCTCCTGCCTCACACCAATGCCCCAGATTTATCTCAGTGCGATGCAATTAGAGCTAAAGTGGTTACATCATAAAACTGGTATAACAGAAAACCAGTCTGAAGAGGTTCACATCCATTTATATGTTCATTCAGACTGTCCAGATGTAATAAGGCTGTCCAGGTTCTAATGATCAAGAATGCACATGGTTGGCAATAAGGCATATATATTAATTATAACTGTGCAGTTCAAACATGAGCTAGTTTACATAAGAGTAATTAGAATCACAATTGACCTTTTTTAGAAAAGTAGGGCTATGCTTAATTCTAGCCATCAGCATTCAAAACATCTATTTAAATAGTATTCCTACTTCCTAACTCATAATTATATATTTTTTAAAAATAATTTTATGACAAACTGAAAACTACTTGTATCCTGTGCAGTCAAGGAAGAGAAAGCTCTATTCTTTATACCAACACACTCAAATGCACAGGAAAATGGTCTAATATGCAAAAGTAGAGTAAAAAAATATATATATTTATTTTAAAACTACAGCAATTACCACCAGGAAAGCAGTTATATTTACCCTTTATCTAAGAACGATAAAATAACATCCAGTCATGTGAGACTCCCACCTATTTAGTTCTCTGTTCTTCTGTTATGACTATTTATTATTTCTCATACCAGTCAGAGAAATCCCTTTCTTTAATGAAGAATACGTATTTAAAGCAACGTAGCATTGCTGCCTTCCACAATTCCTGGTACCCTGGGCTGGAGCCTTCTCCCCAACGCTCTGCAAGGCAGCGCCAGCCTCAGGGGTCAGGGAGAGGCAACAAAAGCATCAGCTGGAAGTACCGCTGCAGTAGGAAAATGGGGAAAAATCCCCTTAATTTTAGCTGCCTTTAAAGTCCATGAGTAATTTTGCAAGACTTTCTCCATGCCAGGATGTCTGGCAAGAAAAGAGCGGGGATTTTGAGGGTCTGAAGGAGTCCGTTGGAGGGCAGGAATGTTTCGCATGAGCGGGGACAGCTGGGGTAAGCCCACCATTTGCAAACGTGCCTGTGGTTATGCTTTCAATAGGTGGCACTTATGAATAATAATATGCATAATCTATCTTGTGCCCAGGCAGGAGAGAAAACATAAGTGGACAAGCCTGAAGGCATGGCCATCTATTAAAGGTTGCTTGGGAATTCTCTGCAGAGTTAGGGAAAAACTGTGCTGCTAAACATGGCTGGGGGATTTGCATGTTTAAGAAAACAGGACTAATTGAAAATCTCTCTCCTCTGGATGAATGATTTACATTTCTTACAGATCAAATTACAGACGGTGAAATACAGTTTTGCCCTTTTGTTGTTTATCTGATTGCAAGCTTTCATTGCTAACTTTCCTTTTTATTAAAGAGCTGCAACACAGACCATCAGAAAAAGCCCAAATCCCCAAGCCATGATATGCACCTAAAGTTTAAACCCTGCAGAAATACACAGTCCTGCTTTGTTCTGTGCCCGTTTGTAGACATCTTGAATTAAGTACCCAGGGCTCCAGATCTTAGTAATTAAATATAAAAACAATTAGGAAATTGAAAAAAAAAAACACAAAACACTCTCTCCTAGCTATCATTGCAAATGTAGTCCAGGTCTATTCCCTCACCAGCAGTGAGGATAGTGTATCATAAGGGAAAAACATATTTGATTTTAAAGTAGTCCAAGAAATAATGAGGTAAGCATTCTGGGCTTTTCCCAGAGAAACAGTCATCAGACTCACCCTTATTTTCTGTCTGTTTATATAATGCCTTAGCTGCTTTCTTTTAAAAGAAAGAAAAAATAGTATTATTTTAAAAGAATAAGCACATGTTTAACTTGGGTGAATCCACTTCTTTGCGCTGCTAACCAGGGAGCAGCCACTGCCCAGGTCCCCAAGTTATTCCGATTTCCTGGGGACCATGAGAAATGACCTCCACTCCCAGGGAGGGAAACTGCTCCCACCGTCTCAGAAACAAGCCTGGTACAGAGCTGAGGAAGGAGGCTCCAAAAATCCGGCATTTACCTGCAAGCCAGGGGAGAGGAGCAGATGAGGAGGAGCTCTTCCATGAAACATCAACTTGACTTCAGCAGGAGAAGGTCTATAGCTGGGGACACAACAAACACGATGCTCATTAGAAATGAAACACCAAGTGTACTTACAACAGTGTTTTCTAGATGCATGGCTCAGCTGTTGGCTAACTCCAGCAGTGACGGGAGCCTCAGAGAGCAACAGGGACCCAAGTCACCACTGGGGCAAGAGACCTACACTCACCACTTATTTATCACGCCTCAGACAACCCAGCTACAGATTATTGGAGTGCTGGTGTTTTAATTGCAAATGGCTGTATGAGGAGCAGAGAACCTCATTGCATTAGTATTACTCATAGGGGCATGGGAAGGTGGAATTTAACACTGCAAATCACAGCTGACAATTTTACAAGTCCATGTGCACAAAATGCAGAGCGCAACAAGAACTGGAGGAAGCAACACTCAAGGATACAGCATCAAACATTTCAACTTTACTACTGCTGTTGGCCAAGCAAAAGATCTAGTGCTATGGGAAGAAAACACGTCTCCAGATCTTGATACAGCTGTGGGAGGTTATTTGGAGGATGAATTCCCTGGGGCAGTTAAAAGTGGTTGTGCTCTACTGAAATGTATTCCACCCTGGGAGTTAGCACAGCAAGTTCTCCAAAGATGCCGTGGTGGATGAGCTGCCAGCCCGGGGTTTTCCCACACTCTGCCTGTGGGTGTTCCAGGAAAGCAAAATTAAGTGCTGAGAGGGAGAAGAGGGAATGCAAGAGGAATCCAATATCAGGCTTTCAGTTGTCTTCGCAGCCACTAATCGTCTCTGTACACGTGAACTGGCTGTAAAGCGTTCCCGCATCAAAGCTGTAGCTGTGCATAGGTGTAAATTACTACACAAGGTTCAAGGCACCGTTCAGCCATGCCCAAGCTGCCTAATTAGCAGTTGTTAGTGTGGCAGAGCTATAAAGTGCTAATATTCAAATGTTATGACTGTGCTGCTTCTTGCCAAAATCCATAGTGTGTGGGGAAGCTGGCTGGTGTTGCCGACTAAACTGTGTCTTCTCTTGCAAGCAGAGGATCAAAGGCAGCCATGCTAATTAACCCTTCTTTTTAGTGCATCTGTGGTGAAAATATAATGCTGCACCAGGGCTGTTACCACAGCAGTGCCTGGCCCCAGCAAAGCCCTGGCAGGAGATGCTGCAGGGCTGCGATAGCAGGTCTCTTGCTTTCTGTCTCAGGTGAGACAGCCCCCTAATTTGGGAGCTGCTGTTCTGGATGGTGAAGATGAAAAATAGAATTTTTTTTTTTTGTAGGACTGTTATTTTAAAACTAAACCCTTCGACTCGCGCAGTCCACCTCTAAAACAAGGCCTACAGGACTGGAGAAAAGCACTTGTGTAACATATAGTACTTGACATTGCCCATGGCTAAATATGGGGAACAAGATGTTCTCTGTGGCCATACCAGGCTTCCTTAGTCATATATGTTTTATCTAAGCTCTGCTACGGGGAGAGATCCCTGGCCCCATTCTCCCTTCTGAGCAGCAACAGCAGAACGAGTGAAATGTGTGTCCGCTGAAGCATGGCCAATGCAACACCAAGGCTTGGCTCTGCACAGATCGACCCAGTCAGGCAGGAGTGTGTCCCTGGTGCAGTTAATTTCAGAGTCATTTTCTATGGTTAGTATCAAAGAAGTTTCCTACTCCTGCATGCTGTTTACATCTCGCTAATTTCATAAATAGCAGCGCATGTCCGACCCCCTTCCCCCCCGTTACACTCATCCCCGAAATCCCCTGGACAGGTCTGCATTGTACCCAGGTACCACAGCCCGTGGTGCGGAGCCACTCCTACCCCAGCCACGGGAGGAGAGGACCACAGGCAAGGGACTGCTTGGGGACCCTCACTAAGGGTCCGTCTCCCCGAGGGACTGGGGTCCCAGGCACCCAGCTGTGGCAGGTGAATCCACAGGGATTCAGTCCGACCTACCTGCACTGATGTTGGCACCTGAATGCCTGAGCTTGCAGCCCCCCGCAGCTCTGCAGAAAAGGTTGGCTGCATGATCCCAGCTTTGCAGATGGAAGAGGGACCTGCCAGAGGCAGCACGGTTTTCCTGGGCACAGCCGCAGCACACCTAGGCAAAGCAGCTCAGTTTCTTCAGTCTGTGGGACTACACCACCTCCCTCAGCCAGCCAAACTTCTCACGAGAGGAGAGCCTCATTTTATATCATCTATACAACACTGCTCAAATATTGCGTAAATCCCCAAAGACTAATGCTTGAAATACGTATAGTTAGTTGACTGACAGACCTGGGTTTGCCAGCAAAGCTTGATCCAAGTCTACCAAAAATGAGAAGCCTCACTGAACTCAGGCTTTGGCTTCACGCAAAGACGTGTTGAGGCTGTGGTGGGGAGAAGGGCTGTCCTTGCCCAGCACAGCCCTTCGGCCACGGCAGGCGTGGGCATGGGGAGGGACGGATGGGGCTGGAAACCTCACGTAACTCGTTGAAAATGTATCCCATAAAAAAGTGACTTTCCCCAGCATCCTACAGTTTAAAAAAAAAAAAAAAAAATCTCGTGCAGAGCAGCAGAGTCTCTGAGCAAGGCAGGCGTTGGCAGAACTGGGCTCAATCGCACCACGCGGGAGGGGAAGTCCCTGCGACTGAGAAGTGAATGGGTGTCTGCAGCACAGCATAAATTAATACGGCAGCTGCCACTTTTACAGGGAAATCAAACCCCAGCCCTTCCCTTTCACAAACAGAAACTTCACAGATGCACTATAGGATATTTCATTACTAAGTATTTTGAATTTTCAGCATGAAAAATATTCCCTAGCCTTAGTTACATTATTTGTTTCATAGGGAGGGGATTAACATTCCTGGGGCTCAGAGAAGAGGCACATGCCACTGAAGCAAGCAAATATGATTATTTCTTTGTTTTCCCAGGTCCTTGTGCAGGCGACTGCAGGTCTAGGAGATACACTTTAGGCCTGTGTCAAAGTACAGCACTCCTTCATTAGCACTTCAACGGGAGGGGAAGGACTCCAGTCTCAGAGGCAGATTCTTCACCAGTTTACACCATGTAAGTACAGGGTTACTCCTGATTTACACCAGCATGGCTGAAAGTAGCACCTGTTCCCTTGTATTTATTTGTGTCTTCTATAAAAGGTTTTAAATTTTAAAAAAAGAGAGACAGATTATTGTCTCATTTACATCAGCGTAACTCTGGAATAGCAAAACCAACTCCAGATAGTTGGAATGTCTTAGGGACCTGATCTGGCCCCAGGGCTTTATTTCTGGAGCTCCATTCCACCTCCGTATTTTTAAAACATGTTCATGCTCTGAGGCAAACCTCATTTTCCAGCTCAAACATTTTATGCAATATTTTAGTAGGCTGTTTTATACTGCTGTACAGTCTCCAATTTTAAGTATTATCAATAATGTATTCTTCCATGTAACCTCTTTAACACTCACAATAG
This sequence comes from Nyctibius grandis, assembly GCF_013368605.1. Taxonomy (NCBI): domain Eukaryota; kingdom Metazoa; phylum Chordata; class Aves; order Nyctibiiformes; family Nyctibiidae; genus Nyctibius; species Nyctibius grandis. The sequence goes on along the minus strand of NC_090665.1, from coordinate 31,979,436 downwards.
AATAAAATAAAAAAACACATCAACAAAAAAATTGTCTCCACTTGGCCATGCTGTGTGAATGTTAAATTTCCCATTTCATAATGCAGCCATCGCTATAAAACTCTGAGGGCGGATTAACGCTCTTCTGATACTTCACTGTATCAGAACATGGATTTGCAGACAACAGCTGCAGCAAATTCCCTTGACTGAGAAGAATTACAAGTATTATCACCTAGATCATTAAACTGGGTTCATAGATTGCAGAATGTCTTCAATCAATTCATCAAAGATAACTTGAAGCCAGCTGGACCCCCTCAGTGAGAACTTGACTTAATTGGCCAATAAGTGGCTGGAAAAGGTGCATGCGATTTGATAAAATTACAGACTGCAGAAGTGATTACAGTTGGGAGAACCGCAGAGGGTAGCCTCCAGGTCAGCCCTTTTGGAGAGGGCTAAGTTAATGTCCACTATTAAGTGCTGCTGTGAAAAATGTTGGCCCGCTTGGTGCTCAGATGGAAAGTGTATCCAGGTCACTCCTCAGCTGATGGAGGGAGAGATGTGCACATTTATCACTGCTCTGGCCTCATTTCTGCCTTGGTAATAGTTGTACACTAACAACTGCTGGCAGTTTCATGGGTTTCTGGGTACCCTTCATTTTATTGGCATAACTAAAATATTATCTGAGCAAAGCAATCCATCTGCTAAAGAAAAACACTTTCCTTCAATTATGTCCCCCGAGTCTTTTCTTAAGAAAGGTTAAAGCACCAAGAAGTTGAAAAATATACATTAGTTTGTTTTTATTCTTTCCAATCTACGGCAAATATGCTCGCTTGTTACTGGATAAGCAGTAGGTCTATGTATTTACCACCGCAAAATGTTAGGGAATACTCCTAGCTTTAGGAAAACAATGTAAATTCACAACATCAGATTAGTGTCATTATTTAAAAGTGCCTACCTTCCACCCCCAAAGAAAAAAAAGATATAGAGGAGATTGCATAAGCAGTTCCTCCACCATTTTATATTTAATAATGAAGTAGATTATGTCATTTGCAGAAAAGCAATATTTTTAAAAATGAGCTACGAATAGCGCAAAGAAACCATCGCATTACCCGACTGTGTTAAACATCATGGAAAAACAGAGCTTGATCCTGCTTGTGCTCCTCAGGCAGGACTCCCATTGACCTTGGCGGGGGGGCTAGCACACACGGGTTCCTCCCAGGCATTAACCCTTTTGTTAGAGCCCACCCCAACACAGCGCTTGCAATCACTTCTGCACTGATAGAGGGTATCTGCTGTGATTCCATGTTGCTGAGGCTGCATATTTTTCATGGATTGGATAATTTTCACGGGTTTTGTTTTTTAATTTTTAAATTCCTACCTTTTACAGAGCTAGCTCCAAGACTCAGATATCTGATGCAGATATTCAGAAGTAGCTTGGGCTCATTTCGAGGATTTTTTGGCTGATGGCTAAGCTGCTGTAATAGTAAATGGTGTAACATATAACCAAAAGTCTAGGGGTTGCATAGTTAGCTAGTTGCAAACAAAACACAAATTAATGAACTGTGGAAGGACAAGTTACACATTTTACCATCAAAACAGGGAAGGATGGGGCTCTGACAAAATGATTTTAGGCTGCAGGTATTAGGTCAGACAAGAATTCTACTTGAAAATAAGGTACAAAATGCCTACTTTCTTAAAATGCTTTCCTTTCATATGTTGGAACTATGTCCGGAACTGCCAGAATCCAGTTTTATTTCTCCCATAGACAGAAATTAGGTTGCCATTTGGTTGCTGGATCTCCTACCATGTAACAGAACATATATTTTTTCCCAAATAATCAGGAGTCCTGTCCCACCCAGACACAAAGCACAGTCACCCAAGGCACAGGATGAGGTCGGCTCTGTGGAAAACCACTCTGCAGTTTTTGAATGAAACTTCTACTCGTGGGAGCTCTCTTAAGAAAGGAGATGCCAGGTTTAGTTTTGCCCTTACTGCGGGGAACCAATGTCCTTTTCCAAATATTTCTAGTAAAAGCAATCCATTTTGGCCACGTAAAAATGGCCCCTCATTTTGAAATGCTAGATAGAGAATGAGAAAGAAATTGAAAAAGGGTCAAAACAAAGCATGATGTCTCCAGATTGTCAACATGACCATGCAGCAGTCCTTCCATTCCCACCCCAATTTTGGTCCTCCCGAAACTTTGTGGAATAGACTGATTTTAGCCTTTGCTTCTTTGGGACTTGTCACCCTGTCCTGGACACAGGCAAGTTCTACTTGGTGGGACTGAGCTGCATGGCTGGGATGGGGACTGGCCCCAGCTTCTCCTGCTCTCTGGCATCTCTTTTCCCCACAATGAGTTTTATGTTTCGCCCTGCCCCTGCAGATGTGCTAATTGCCTTCTGCATTTGGGACATTCATCCAAAACTTCTGCGTGGAAACACAGTGCCAGTCATGGGCACAGAGAAATCATGGATGTCTCAATCCCCGGTCCTACCGCTCCAGTCAGGCATTTCAGTTAAATGGGTAACGTTTTGTTCTGACGTCTTTAATGCTAGGATACAGATTCATCTTTCTTGCTGTCTTACATGGAAGAGTACGAGGGCTTTAGATGCACTGGGTATTTTCACTCTCTGTCCATGCACTAGTGCAGGCAAAGCACCTTCCCCACTTAGCTCTTCAGTGTTGCCTTGCTGGCTAAGCCCTGATTTGAAAAGCCCTTTCCAGACAAATTCCAGCACTTTAAGCATTTCCCTCACTTGGCACAAGGATGCTGTCTGCCAAGACTTACCTTTCAATGCAGGATGGATGCCTGGGGGGCTGCTTGTCCTCTGCTCCCAGCTCTGCAAGAGCGGCCCCGCATGGCCAGGGTCAAACTGGAACCACGTGGCCTCACTGCCACTGCGCAACCTTGGACGAGACGGCTCCGTCCACCAGCCTGCGACCAGCCGGGTCTGCCACCTAGCATGGGAGGAAAAGGGAAACTAATTGAGTTGTACGTGATTTAATCACATTAGTGTCCCTAGTGCTGCCACTTCCCATGTCCCTACGAGCTCATGCCGCATTTGCGGTACTGGTGCTCCCGCACACCCCAAGGCACTGGGTTTCAGACACATGCCAAACTGTCGCTTGCAAATTTAGAAATCTATTTTTAAAGCAAACAACAGTGCTTTCTCTGCCTGTCGTAAAGATCATTAAAGGAACAGTTGCTGGCAGGGATTTCGGTGGCAAACAGGCCAGGCGTGGTGGGGCAGGACCTTTGCTCCAGCTCACTGCTTTCGCGCTGAACCAAAGCGATGGCCCTCGCTAGCCTGTCACACCACCAGCCTGTCGTCAGGAAGCTCCAACCAGCAGACCAGCATGGGCTGATCCAGCAGTCCCTAGAAAAGCTGTTTGAGAGCTTTTGCCTTCAAAGGAAAAAGCCCTCCAGGTCAGTCCTGCTGCCCCAGGAAGAGAAGGTGAAGCCATCACCCACCATGACATTTTGGTGCAGCCTTGTGACCACCTTGGTTTTTCCTCTTCGTGTGCAGACTGGAGCCCCTGCAGCCTCGCTGCGCTCACTGCCGCGGCTCTGGCATCATGCTGTGGGCGTTGCAAGATTTGGCACTTTACTGAAGCAGCCCTGGCCCCCAGATCTGCTTGACTGCCCAAGAATGGCAGCCCCACTCTGAACAGTGAGTATTTTCCTTGTCCTTGCGGTCATGAGCAAAAACTCAAGAGCCAGCACTAGAAAAATAACACAAACACATTTCAGACTTACTTTCTTTAACATTAAGACCATCTCACTTCTCTGCTCAGACTTTCAGTGATTAAGGACTGCAATGCTGACTTCCCACTGCCTACAGCTACGGTATCAGCCGTTTCTGCTCAGGCTGAGCTGGGTGGTGCTGTGGGTCCCCCTGGTTTCAGGTGCCTCCGCAGAGCAGAGCCCTCAGCCCAGAGGTGCTGGAAGCCTGGGCAGGAGGACCACTGCGTGCCTCTACACAAGGGACTGCGGCAGATGGATTTGAAGCCAGGCAGGGACCACCAAGGCAGGCAGCCCTTCCTGCCACTGCAGAGGGCGGCTGGAGGAGTGGGACAGAGAGGAGCCCACAGCTGCCCAGATGTTGCATTCTTTCTCCTGCAGCCAGGTTGCTGGAGCCACTCCAGACACCCAGCTCAATATTTTCCATTTGGCTACAGAAATCACTGCAGCATAGGGTCCAGCAGAGAAGACCCACTGGTGAGAATCCCTGTGCTAAGGTAGAGGACAGGGAGCAGGAACAGGCAGATCCTATGCCTGAGCTATAGGCGAGACACTATTCAGTGTACCCTGCAGGTAAGGACCAGATCCACACACTTTACTCAACAAACAATGGAAATATCTGGGTCCACTTTGGCACGTTCCAAACACATTGCGCTCCATCAGCATCTTTGGGGGAATCTATTATTTTTAATTATCATTAGACACAGAAGTAACTCGGATAACCTTTCCTTCCTTTTGTCTTTCAGGACCAAGAAGGCAGTGTAGAGAAGAGGCTATTTGTACATGGAGGAGAAAAGTCTACTTTCTGTTTACCTTTAAAAAGCCTAGTATTGACTTCCATTTATCTTCCAATAAGTCCTTGTCCAATGCGGCTCGGAACATAATCTGTTCCAAGGGCAGGTGCTCCTTAATGAGAGTGCTGAAATCTCTTTTTTTTTTTAGTCCATTCATTAAAAGGGAAAGAGAGGGAGAAAAAAAAAAAAAAGAGAGTTAGAAAATGGCATGAAAGCATATTATCGGTAAATTGTTTCCACTGTGTTTGTGACTGTTCTTAATGTTTTATGAATATGCTAAAAAATTTGCTCAGGCATTTTTCCTTGGGCACTCTAGTTAATTACTTATTCAGAGAGCTTCTACTCTGTTCCTTGCAAAATGTGTTGTGCATTAATTCTGATTATGTACAAAAACCCACCTGCAAGGAAAAACTCTGAATCAGTAATGCTGATAAAATGAGCAGCTCTCCTGGGGCTTTACTGAGAAACAGGATACTGGACAAAATTAGAATCTTGTAGCTAAGGCTATTCATAATGTCATTAACATAAAGGCAATTAAATGAGTTTTTAACCTACAACCCTTTATTGTTATTAATGAACATTAGAAAAACACAGGAGATAAAATTGGTAATTATCTCTGCACCAAGCTATGCAATAATGTGTTTAAATATAAAAACAAAACAAATGATTATCGTTAGTATTTTCAGTAGCAGAAGCCCCAAGGAGCAGCTCAGTCACATTTAATCACGTGGTACTACACCAAGAGGGTTAATTAAATGAGGGCTTTACCTTCAGCGTGCTTGGTTATTCTGTTTGTTGATTCCATATTAAACAGAAACATCAATCCACAAAGTATTCCAGGCGGTGCCTGTACCATCAGGTGAGGCACCTTTACAAAAACAGAGAAGGGTTGCGTTCCCTCCAGGACAAGGACTTGCAGTCCTGTCATCAAGTTTTTACTGTAGCGTGCTTTCAAACCAATTCCAGAAACAACTGTATAAATCCCGGCTCATAGTCTAAGCTTACCACACTGTAAAAGAGTTTGGGAATTTGAAAGAGACGGACATTTCATAGTAGATGGTAAACGCAGTTGCAGCACCACAGCACAGTCAGAGACCCTCCAGTTCCATTTTTTTATGCAAACTATTGTATCCTCTACTCAAGCAGTCATAAATTAGAGGATCTTCTAAAGGGGAAATACATTAAAGCTCAGTGAAATAGCCTATATATAGATTTGAACTTATTAATTCAGTTAAAGTTTTACGATTTAAATCTCCAGAATGGCTTTAGTATCTATCTTTTTTAATATTTTTTTTAATGTATTTATATTGGTTTGGGGGTTCAGAAATCTATTTTCTGGGCAATACGTAGCTTAAAAATGACAGTTAATACATTTTTATCTTCCATCTCAGTAGACAAACTTTCCTAAGGAAGGTGTCCCTTAACATGGCCAGATACAGCTCGCAGAAGGGAGGGGCTGAAGCCACTGCACTGGATCCAGCACTGGTGTCATCGAGCAGCACGTGTTATTGCTGCGAGACCCCCGTGGTCAGATGCTGCGGGGAGCTGCCCCGTCCTGCATCCCCATGCCCCACCGTGTTCCCTGGGGAGGGGTCAGCGAAGGACCGTTCCCAGCAGCAGAGGGGAAGATGCTGTATGGGTAGAGGGGAAAACAAAAGAAGGAAAATTCAAAGTGCGGTTGGCTAATGTGCTGCATGCAGGGATAACAGAGGACACCATGCCAGCAAGGGCTGAATACGGGGGTGCAAAGGAGGCCTGACTGAAATACAGCTATACAGCTACTTTTTCCTTAGAATATATCCTTTCTGGGACTGCTAAAGAGAAGTGAGAAAGTGTAAAGGGTTTAGACAAGAGGAAAAATAACCAAGGTGCTCCCTTTCTACTTGGGAAATCTGCCTAGCAAGACAGCAGAGGAAGCGTTAAGAAAAGACAAATATGTAAAGGATGAACAACTAGCAGCACAGTTTATAACAGCAGATACTCTCAGACAAACCAGCTGCTGCTTTTGACAGACATCCAGCAAGGAAGAAGATAACTCAACCACTCAGACATCTGAAACAGCTTGCAAAAAACTCCTTGTTACACCGAAAGCAAAATGTTTTGTGAACACAAGTACATTTCACCCTTATGCAGGGAGCTCTGGCAAAGCTCAGCACTGGATCTCCCAAGACGTGAAATCATCTACTTTACTTAAACAGGACTCAAGTCTAAGGAAAAAGCCAGGTGCACTGAGAAGGCAGGAAGAGAGGGGCAGATACAGGAAGAAGCATCAGCAGAAATGTTTTTAAGTATAAAAATCAGATGGGACCTATAAATGGGTGATGACTGAAAGAGTGCAGAGCCCAGAGCTGGAGGGAAAAAGCTGCTTTATGGGGTGAAGCAGCTGGAACGGGGCAGAAACACCCACAGGTATTTTTGATGTTGCTACTCAGCTGCTCCCAAGCCCTTTTTAAACACACAGAGCCTTCTCCACCACCACCTGCATTGCCAGTGATGCGTGGGATCACTGGCACTGATACGCCATGCTGTTAAACAGCAAGTCATCGACAACCATGGTATTATAACCAACAACTCCTTCAGATAGCTCTAAATACCCAAAAGGTTTTCCCCAACAGCTACAGATTTCTCTTCCTCCTGATGTAGAAGCTGATTTCAGTTGCTGGTGTAAGCCTGCTGTTCACTGGTGTAATGAGAAAAGAACCAGGCTATTCAAGTGCTGTGTAGATGCAGAAATGATGTGCATACTAACCAGCTTCTCCAAGTGAAATAAGTACAGCTGGTTTAGTTTTTTTTTGAACTGGAGATGTCATAGGAAGCCATTAAGCTAGGTGAGCTGTGGCTGAGGTGAGATGGCCTCCAGCACTTCGTGTGCAAGCACGCAGCCCTGGCAGCAATGCGTGGTGGCGCTGGGGAGAAGCACAGAGTCACTCCTGTCCCTGAGGCACCACGCGGGAAATGCTGCAAACATGCAGCCCTGCATCTTACATGTCCCATCACAGCCTGTGAGCGTACAAGCAAGGGCCACCACCCAGGCAGCTGCCTTGGGATGCTCTCTGTTTCTAAGTTCACTTTGCATTTTTCTTGGAAAAACAGGGCAGAGACACACAGCTAAGTGGAAGCGTGCACTATGTGCTGGCTTTTGGGCATCCTTTTCTAGTTTTTTAATTTTAGATCACCAGTTCATGACTTACCTCTAAACTTTACTCTCTTCCCTTTGCCAAGACAAGAAGCACAATGATCTCTCCATACCCTGATCAAGCAGATGCTCATTTTCATTGAAAGCTTCTTGGGACGGGGCCAGGCTATGCCATCCTGCTCCAGCCCCAAGGCCATCACACTGGGGCTGCTCCAGCCCAGCACCATCACACTGGGAAAAGGCAGAGTTGGTCTGCACACCCAGGTGTAGCAGATGGGCAGAATCACCACCCTTCATTCACTCATATCTAAAAAACCCAAAACACGGTGGCAAATGAAACTTGGTGGGGGCAAGTACAAGGTGAAGCCTGTTAGAAGAAAAATTTAATTACATATACCTCAGGGTGTAATTTTGGATGGCTTCATCCAAGATAGCCGTGTGACACAACAGTGATCCAAAAATGCAGCGACGTCCTGAGGAGAGAGAGGAGTGCCAAGAAGTGCCACACAGTTACCAACATCAGCAATGCCCAGGTCAGTACAGACATCCCACTATGTGCAGCTGGAACCCATGAACCTGGGAATAACCCACTCCTGGTGGAGATGAGCTCGCTGGAACCATCCACTGAGGCATCTGGCCGCAGCCGCCACAGCGAGGGGAGCACACAAGAAATCAGTCTATTCTAGCGCAACAAATCCTACCTTCTTTATAAGCTTAGTCATGAAAGAACTACTAAGTCTATATTTTATTTATAGTATTTTAGTGGATAAATGACACTCCTGTTCCTTTTTTTTTTTTTTTTTGCCAGCTATCAAGTGTTTACAGTGAAAACAGCCTGTTGTCTGTCATTCAGAGGGCTGGCACCTGTCTGGATAATAGCATGACTCAATATTCCTGAAGTACTGGATTTCTGTAAGAGAAGAAAAATCAATAACTGTGACAAGCGCTATCCATTAGAGCCCGAGAGCAGAGCGCAAACAATTACACAGTATCATTTAATGTAACGAGACTGTAAATGAAAACACTTACAATTGAGCTTTGGGGGGATAAAACATCCTTTCAAAGGCAAGATGACCATGGACCAGATCTACTTGACTTCCCAGGGCCAATGTGGTTAACACCAGCTGAAGCTCAGGGTTCCTGTCCTGCCAGATGATGGTCCCCCTTGAGTTCAATAGATCCCCTACACACAGATCAGGGCAACAGCAGCCATCAGCATCAGGTCCCTGTCCCAGGGCAGAGGCGGAAATGTCTTGTTTCCCACACAGCTTAACTTTTTCTTCATCAGGCTTTGCACAGCAGAGCAATACATGCATACAAAATATGTTATATATATTGAAATCTCTATTTCAATGTTTCTACTATATGCTTGTACTCTACACAACAGTGTTTCTAAGCATTCACTGAATATGGACAGTTCAAGGAAATTAAATTTGGGTGGTTTCAGGAGCACGGCTATCATCCGCTCTCCAGCTCCCTTCCCACCCTCTGGTCTCCCCCATTGTTTGGCCTTATGGCCTTGTACCACTTGGGCTGATGTTTCCATTCTAAATGGCATTTCAGCTTTGGCCTCCCTCGCTGCCCAGCACTGTCTCCTGGATTAGCTCTTGGGGGCCATATGGTACAAATGGCTGGCCACACGCTCACACAGTCAGTATTTAAAAACCAGCCAAACTGCTGCCTCCGTTGGCAGCCTGCCTGGTGGCTTTCCAGGCTGCAGAGGGAGTGCAACGCTGCCTGGAAGTAATAGAGATGATGGGGCTCTGCCAGGTCAATGCAGCAGCCCGGGGACCAGTGCTCCCCTTTCTCCTCCGCACCCCTATGGCACAGTCAGACATTCCTGCACACACACACCCTTTGCGACCGCACCACTTCCCAAACCGCCCTGCTTATGCAATAGAAAAGTGGCACTGGTTTATCCTAACCGTTTTGCACTTAACGTGGGGTGCACACCAGGGAGAGAAGTGCACGGGTCCCTGGGCTGCTCCCCACACAGCGCCGCAGGGAGCCATCCCTGCCTCTCAGCCGCAGCAGAGCGCCCAGCCACGCGAGGATGGCTCCCGACCGCGGCACTGGGGAAAGGCAGGGCAGCAGGACCACCGAGAACTCGCTGAGGTTTCTTCACCTTGCCATAGGGGTCCTTTCCTAAAGCACACCTATTCCTCCTCTCACAATGGCACGTGCACATCGTTAGATGGTTGCAGGAGGGTTGATCTGTTCAAGAACATCACCCCTGGAGACTCAGGCTGGAGAAATTGAAGAGAAGCGAGCCCTGCAGGAAATCAGTAGAAGTTTGGCCACTGGTCTTAGAGGAGACAAAAATTGCATAAAAAAATATCAGCTACAGCAGCAGACCTCTTCCACTATCTCTCAGACAACACAGCCCTTTCCCCCCCACTCCCTTTCTCCCACCCTCTTGCAGCCTGACCAAGCTTCTGCTTTCCCTCATCCCACAGCAGTTTCAACTCCACTTTCTCTCCTCCACCAGTCTGGACTGATATTTTTGCTTATTTTTTCTTTACCTCCATGAAAGTAGGCTTTCTATCTTCTTGTTATTCCAGAGGCAGATACATTAAAATGTCTGGGTTGTCTTGTATCAAACACTACCTTTTGGCTTTGATCCCTTTAAGCTCTTCATTGGATTTCATTTCTAGGTTTTGGCTGAGAGCTTCTCTGGGGCCTCTCCAACCACAGGACTTCTCCCTAGCAGTGGTCTGTTCCTGGTCCCAAGTCCTGCTTCTGGTGCTGTGAAGTTTTGACCTACCACCCCTCCCTAGTGCCAGGAGAAACATGGTAGCTGTGGCACAGATGGGCAGCACACCAGAGGCTGGCGGTGAGGCTCAGGGAGGAGAACTTGGAGGACACTGCGGTCACCAAGGCCCTGGACCCACCAGTTCCCTGAGGCTGTGGCAGCTGGGGACATGCTTGCTGGCACCTGGAAAAGGTCCCGCCTGGAAACCCTGGCATTGGCGAGAAATCACTTAAAATCCAGTCATCCATCTCCTTGGGGCTGCCCGTGAAGCAAGGTGACTCAAGCATCTGCAAACAGCTGATAACACAGGGTCAGGCATCCAGCTTCACTTATGGCTGAAGAGGAGGGGAAAACTTGCAACTTCTCTGTCACCTGTTATTGTGCAAATAGGTCAGCAGTTTCTAATATGATGCTGCTCCTTAAAAGACATAATTTTGTATATTGGTAGCTCGCCAACTCCAGATAACCTCGAGCAGAGCATCAGACTTGCAGGAGCCTTCATTCTTCCTAGATTGGACTTCAAAGCTGTAATGTTACCTATATGTATTTGTGCATTATTCAGCTCTTGTTAGACTAAGCTTTGCCCTTCAGTCGCAGTGGGGAGTGGGTAGAAGAAAGGCAATATTAGAACAAAAAAAAAAGTATAAAAGGAAATGCAGGATGAAACCCCTCTGACAGAGACCGGTGGCTACGCTGGTAGTTCCCGTGCAGTGGTGAAGAAAGTGGCATCGCGGTTCTGATCTATTCCAGTGAAATGTTTGTATGACGTGCCTACACAAAACTTCAGATGAAACAGTCTCTTTATAAGCTTTTGATAGTGAGGAGAGAAGTGGCTTTGCCATTACTTCTGTTTGTGAAATGAAAGCGATATCAAGTCTTGGTGTTCCTGGATGAAGCCACTGATCATCACAGTGACAGCCAAACTAGCTTTGCTTGTTTGTTGTTTACCTTATGCTAAGGGGAAGGAACTTCTTTGCTGTCATTGTATCATGTGATGTGGTAAAGCACAATCCATGCCCAATGTGCGCAGAAATTTCAAGCCAGTAATATTTATTACCTGTGCATATACAGTACACATTGCTGCTTTGCTGTCAGTGCTGCTTGTGGTGCTTTAGTGAAAATAAAGGGGCATTTGTATCTAGAGTGCCACAATGTGCTTTGACAACATGGGTATTGCAAGGGCTGTAATACAGTTTGCTAATGTACCACATTCACACAGGTGAGAAGGAAGGCTCTACCATGAATGCCTGGAAAGACTAATGGTACATGAAAGGAACCCCTACGAGTGATATTTGTAACCTCTTGCTATAAGGGCAGCTCTCATACGCCCAGGCGCTGCCACGGGCATTCCCACTGCAGGCAGCAAGGAGCAGTAGCTCCTGGGAATCATCGCTGCCTGCACAGGTATCTGGGGTGCATTTGGGGTGGAATTTGGGCAGGACACGAAGCTCACTGAGAAACGTTAGTTGATCAAAAGCAGTGAGGCCTGACTAGTCATCTGATCCAGAAGCCTTGTACTTTACATGCTGGACAACATTTTAACTGGGTAAAGAGACCCAAGTATTAGGATCCTAAGTGAACAGCACTGCCTGAAATAATCCAAGCAGATTAAAACACTTCAGAAGCAATCAGCTCTACCATTAACCCTAGTAGGTTCCTAGGTCTGTTATATACGGTGCAGCACAAGATCCTCCATTTTCCCCAAATAATCCAAGAAACAAACAGCATGCAACTGCTGGACCAGGTGCACACGTGGGGCTCTGGAGAACTGCAGAGAAGCCAAAGCATCACTCTCATTAAAAGTACGTAACTAAGCCATTCATCCAAAATTTCTAAGAAACAAGACCTATACTGCTTGTAGGACCCAGTGGCTGTCACAGCATCCCTTCCAGACAACCAAAGACAAGTCAGTATTTGGAAATGCAGTGGATAAGGGAGTTCATGTTTAGCTTATATCATTAAACAAGGTCTCCTCTCCAGATTCTCCCCTACCAAGACCTCTGCTGGGACGTGGTATCTGACATGGGGCTGCTCAGTCTCCCCTGCAACGAGCCCCACAGAAGGCCACTGGCTGCAGGCACCTTACATGGGGAGGAGGTGGTCAGTCCCCTCCCCATCTCCTGGGCTCCAGCCTTCCCTGGGAACCCACTCTCCTGCCCTCATAACCATTTGGATCACATGGAATAACAGCAGCAATTCCCACCTCCCATGCGTATGCAACGCCAGCTCTCGCATGTCTCCAGCTACAACAAGATCTCTGCGCACAGACTCATACCAAGCCCAAAATCAAATCTCAAAGAGAAAAACCAACTCATGCAGCAAGTGGGTTCCTGTGTAGACAGACAGGTGCTTTCTCCTTTGGAAAGGGTAGGTTTCCTTACCCATGAATTCTACTTAAACATAAGAAAACATTTTTGCTTTAAGAGCAAACTCTGGAACAAAGGGGTTGTGTAGACTCCATCCTTGGAGGTATACAAACACCAATGGCACACAGGCCTGAGCATCCTGCTCTCCTTGGCCCTGCTTTTTAGTGGTGTGTGGTTGGACTAGATGCCCTCTAGGCATCCCTGCCAGCACTAGCTAGTCTGTGACTATTTGACTTGTATGATTTTACGGGGTGGTTGAACAAAAGACAAGACAGGGACTAGGGCGTTTAGGGTTACAGAACCACAGACTTCCTTGAGGCACATATGCTCATGCTCTAATGGTAATATTGAAGGAACAGAGGTGACCAAGTGTCTTGGGCTGATACAACAGGCCATGAAGAAATCCAGTGCTTGTTTATAAAAGGAGCCTCATCACAAGCACTCAGTGACAGCCATGCACTTGCTTAAAATCTCTGGACTAATTACATAAAAATGCATTTGTGTGCAAAATTATTCAACTAAATGTTTATTAAAAATGCCACAAAACCTTCCAGACCAGGCTTAAGGAGAAGCCAAACAGCTGTAAGAACCCCACAGGTTCACTGAAGTTTCCTGGGCTTTAACATGACAACTTCTCTACCAAATAGTTATCCCTCTCAGAGCCCCCCCCACCCCCCAACTTTAACATTTTCATCTCTGCAGTGGGACAGTGTGCTGACGTGCATACATGACAGACACTGCTCCGAAGCAGGCACTGCCTGTCTCTCATTCCCAAGGCTGCAGTCCCACAGGCCCTGCCCAGGAGAGGCAGGTGAGCCAACAGTTACCTTTAGGCCCCCACTCAGCACCCTGACTTCATTACTACTTCAAATGTTGTAAAACACCCTCTTGCAGATCCCTTTGCTAGCCGGCTTGGAGGGAAGTTGAAGCAGAGCCGTCTCCTTACACAGAGCAGTCATCAGAGCTTCAGCCGCCTGAAAAGTGAGAAGAAAAGGGATTCACATTTAAAAAGACTGAGTCTCCTCAGCTACTACTAGTTTATTGTTTCCCAGAGACATTAAGGAACTGGGACTTACTGGGATCAAGCAGCACACGACACTCTGCTCTCTCAAGCAAACCAAGAGCTGCTTTCTGTGTTACAGCTGACGCAGGAGTTATGACGAGCTTTGCACTTTCTTGACTTGTGCTACCTGGAGAAGAAAAGCACTATTTCCCTTTGTCTGCATACCTGTCTCTGTTAATTGGTGACAAGCACAATCATCTCCCCTGGGAGCCCCCCCTGAAGTGCAGGGTTCAGTGCTGCTCCCACCAATGCCATTATCCTGGGAGTCAGTCCCATCGGGAAGTATAAGCCTGGACCAAGAACACCTGCTACTGGTAAAGCAGGTTTTTGCTGCCTGGTTTTATTCTGACTACAGGGTATTACAGAAAGACAGGCCTTTGTATTGCAACTATCTTTTAGGATGCTTCCCTCTTACTGAATATATTTCAGAGAGCTGTTCTCTGCAATCACATACTGTGCGTGTTACAGACAAACATGTATTACAATGAGAATATTTGATTGGACTTTGATGAGGCTAGAACTAGAAAACACCACTGTAATAGCTGAGAACCCTGCACTGAAGGACATACTGTTAACTGAAGTAAATATGTTGCTATGAATTTCTGACTTGACAGAACATTTTATAGTGTGGACTTCAAAATCTCATTAGGAACGAATCAGGCTGAAGCTATGTGCCTGTAATGTTTTTAATACCGACATATAGTCAGGTCTACTTGGAGTTGATATCATTACTTGATCAAGCAGCCGAGAGATTCCAATGTAATTTAATGCAATCAATTATAATACTTCATGCCAATAAGTAAAAGTGAATTGGATTAAAAGAAATACCATCTCCAAATCGTGGCCCGATAGACAAATCCCAGCATTTTCAGCAGTTCTTAGTTCACATCCATCCCTGACGTGCCTAAGATAAAGGAATAAAGGCGTTTTCCTACAGACAGAGGCGTGAGGCGCCTGGGAGTCTGGCTGGGCAGCACGGGGTGATCTCTCCATGATTAAAGGGCTCTGTCAGTAACTCCTCCCTTACGAGGCCGCCACATTTTGGCACTTCACTACATCACCCTTGTCATAATCACTCTTATTATGGAAGTACAACTTAATTCTCAACAGCTTCAGTGATAATATTACAAAATGAAGCATAATGAAAAGATCCTCTGGACATTTACTGCCTGGCGGTCCCTGCTCAGCGTGTGACCGTACATTGCTGACACGGCATCGCCCATAAAACCCCTAAGCCAAGGCACATGGCCCCGCACAGCCTGCCCTGCACACGCAAGGTATGGCCGCTGCCGGCTGCACCCCTAACTCACCCCTCTGCCCGTTGCCCTCGCAAAGGCATGTCGGGCTGCAGAGATGCGCAGCCATGCTAGCCTGACGGGGGGTGTGCTCTACAACCGGACCAGCCTGGTCTCCTCAGCCAGAGGTTTAGAAAGCTAGAGTTTGGAGGGATTACATTAACAAAATCAAACTAACCAGGAATACCTAGCACAGGTATTCTCATTTGAAAATTAGCTACTAGAGGTTGGAATAATGCGACTGATGAGGGTCTAGCGATTTTTTTGGCGAGAGATTTAGGGGGTAAAAATCCCATCATATACGGTTGGTTCTCTCTTTTAGCAAAAGAGCTGCCTAAACAAATTACTGAATTATTTCAAACATAAACCCAAACTGTTCACCAGCATCTTGGGCTCTGTGTTTAGCTAATTTATATATTTGGACGTCTGACCCTTTGCTGCTCAAGGACCTGTGGGCTGGCATGCCCATGCTGCCGCAGCACCCCAGGAAAGCTGAGCTGGGGGAGGCAGGAGGGCTAGGCAAGGCACCCAACCCTGCCCGCAGCATCACCCCAGCCACCCCTGCTTCCCCTGTGCCGGGCTGGGGGCTTCACAGGATGTGCAACAGCCCTGGCCAGATCTCACAGTGACCCCCGAAAGCTGAGGGCACAGAAATCTCCGTTCACATCGCTGGGTTGTTCATTCATTCTTTCCTTCTGAGTTAAAGGGATGCCTGGGAGCTGGGGCAATCCTGTAATATCTGCTTAGTCCACCAGTACACAAATTAAAATATCTGACAGATTGCTAATGATCTGTTGTTGGAATGACTGGATAGTCTGTTATTGTTTGGCCATTCACAGTTTCTTCAGCAGTCCTTCTGTGTGCCAGGCGCAGCTACCGAGGAGCAGCCTGGGACAGTTCCTCCATTTACACCTTTTGCCGTTATCAGCCTTTGGGAAAGGCCTTTAGCAATTAAAGTTTTTATCAAACATATTGTCATCTTTCCCACCCTGTTACTAACCCCCCTGAACTGCTACAAATGGTCTGCTTAACAGCAGGCTGGAGACATAGCTATTTTGTACACATTTCTGTACCCAAGCCCCACGTTTGTGCTCCAGCCTGGCAGCTTAGATCATGCACCACATCGGATGGACAGGACTGCATGGGCAGCTCACGGCTTTCTTCCTGAGCAAAACCCACCAAATTAAATCCTCATGCACATAGGTCACCTTCTGATAGAATTGCTGCGTTAGCCACGGGTTACACGCACTTACACATTTGGTTTGAGGTCAAACAAGAGAAAACCACCCTGGAAATCCCACACGATTATCTATTTGGGCTATCAGAAAGGAAGCACCCTGCCCACAGGCAGCACAGCACTGCTCCCAAAGGGCCAAGGTCGCTGGGGAGCCAGACGCTAACTGAGGACAAGTGCTGGATTCTCCTACTTACGCCGCCGAAGTGCTGAGATCCTGTGGAGAGCTGCTGCTGGTGTTGGACTGAGCCAGCCAGCACACGAGGGTATCTGCAGGGCAGAGCTGCTGAGAGGCACCTGTGCCATTGCAACAGACTGTGTGCAGACATCAGCTGGGAGGTAAAACTCTCCATAAATGAGCGATAACTGGGAAAACACAGAGCAAAGAAATTAAAATTGAAAGAAAAAAACCCTCTCCTAAAATCTGTTTCTTCAGAAAAGTCACACAGCAGCTGGGCACAGCTGAAACACACTGTGTGTGACCTCAGAGGGAGCCCTGGGAGCATCCCCTCAGCAGAGGCAACTCTGCAGCCAGGGTCCTGCCTTCAGTAATCATACAGAATCTCACGCTATCCAAACTGCTTCCATGAACAAAGGTTTGTGGGATCAGGCCCACACACTCAGCAAAGGCTTTTGCCTACTGCTGCCTAATGCCAGCACAAACATAAGAGATGAAAGATTCCTGCAGGAGTCCTAGTTTCGCACCATATGATGGAGAATTAATTTTTTCTTCATTTGCTGTATCCTTTATAGGCAGAAAGAGAAGATCTGAATTATATTTGCATCCAGTGTCAAACACTGCTCCCCATGGAAAAGGGACGAGGAGGAACGCTCATTTCTCCAGGAGAGGACCAGAGGTGGGCTTGCTGCCTTGGGCCCAGGGCCTTCAACAAGTTACATCTTAAAAATTCCCAGTGCCTAAGAAGGTCTGTATTGACGGTGGTTTCCTGTGGGCCCTGCAGCACTGCAGACCTCAGGGCTGCAATGCTGTCCACCTAAATTAAGATGAAAACAGGAAAGTAAATAGATTAAGAGGAGATGTGTTACGTGGCAGCTCTGTACAGGGCAACTTGTTCGGCTGCTTTGATGAATGACTTTCCTCACATGCAATCATTCACACTGGAAATCTGAAACACAACTGAGAACATCAGTACAAGGAAAGAGAGCCAAAACGGGCAAACAAAGCAGAAAAACAAGAGGTCAAGCCCTGATGAACAAATTCCCTTTTTTGCTTCAACTTGGAAAACTCGGGTGTAGCAGTGGAAGGTGCTTCCAGGCAGCTCGGACTTGCATAAGAGGCAGAGAAGCGCAGGCATCCCTGACCTTGTTTGGCAGTATTACAAGAGGTCATATTTTCGGGTGGATTATCTGATCTTGAAATATCCTCCAGTGTAATAAGTACAAACAAGCTTTTCTTCTGCATCTGTCTCAGCCATGTATTTCTTTGCTTTCTCTGTTTTTTAATGCAAGCAACAGCCTTGTGAGGACTGCAGAAAGCAGAAGCAAGCTGAGCAGCGTACCACCTCTGCACAATGGATCACTGGAGTCGCTGGACCGAAACCACACCAGCCAAAGCTCTGCTCAGCCAGAGCTAGCAGCAAGCATCGCTGACAGCTTTTCTATGCTGCTTCATCTGGATCCCCCACTAGGCGAGGGGCAGGCATAGCCCTGATCAGAGAGAGAAGGGGTTGTACGTTGCTCTGACCTGGGAATGCGCAGGCTGCGGCCAGCAAAGCTAATTAAGGGAGATGACAGAGTAAATTTGTTCCAACATTATCACAAATGGCTCCTTCCAGGGCCAAAGCAGGATTGACTACAGCTGTAGCATCTCCTCTATCTCGCCCCGTAGGCCAAGTACCACACAGTGTGCCCACAGCAGTGCCAGAGCTGCCAGCGCGGTGCCACTGCGTGAAGCATGGCAGGTGGCTGGTGGCCCTGATGGTAACCAGCACCGTCCTGCCAGTGAAGTAAAGGCAGCCGGTGGCACTGGGCTACGCAGAGGGGCAGCGCCAGACACTGTGCTGGCGAGAAGTTGGGACTCCCCGTAGGGGTGGGCAACCTCCACCCACCCGACGCCTGTGCCTCTGCTGGGCTATGGCATACTGCCCTGGGGGCACACGCATCTGCTCGACACCCCCAAACCGAGACACCTCACCAGCCTTTGAGGGCTCTTGCCTTCAACGGAGCCAAGGGAAGCAGCTTGGTGAGCAGCCAAGACAGGCGGACCAGAGAGGTGATCCACAGAACCTCCTGGAAACACACTTTGTGTCCTCAGCACTCAACAGGGAAACCTCAACAAGCACAAAACGTTTGTCCCTAATAAGAACACACTGCAATAATCACTCTCCCTGTGATAGACTTTAAGGTTTTTTTTTCCTGTCTTTCCCCCCCCCCACATAATCATTTAACTAGTTCTCAAATCACAAGTTATCAAGACTCCATTTGAATGCTGCGGTTTTCATGTTATGAATCTTGGGTTAAACAATTCTTTCTCAAATAAATACTCCTTTTTCAGTTGGCACTGAAGCTTTTGTTGTTCACGGTAATCAAGCTCCCAGTTGGCTAACCTCTCACCTAACACGACATCTTCATCTTTCATTTGAAAGAAATTTATCATCCATAAGCAAAGACAGAAAATGTGTGAACGTCTAAAGCTTATGTAAATTAAGAGGCTATGCACACTGGTCCTAAAAATAGTAGATAATAACAAGCATTTCTTCAGCATACTATAATTATGGGCCTGCTGTCATCTCTTCCATTCTCTATAAGGTCACAGTTGTATTATACAAAATTTACAGTATATTATCAGTTAAAAACACAATAATTAGCAAGCATGCATCTTCTATCTCCAGCACCAGTGATGAATGTTCAGTCAAGGGAAAAAAAAAAAAAAAGGCACATTGTTTATGTGGACAATACACACTTAAATTTAATCATCAACTTGCTATCCAGCGGGCAATATTCTTTCACTATTATAACGCCACTTGCCAAGATCAGAGTACACCCTTGGGGTGAATTCATCCTTAACGAAGGGACAAGGAGCCAAATCTCTCACTAACACATCACTGACAAACACCTAAACATGTTTAAACTTTGTAATTCTGTATGACTTATCCTAGGATAATGTCTGGGTGGAAATCTCAGGTGTTATTTTGAGCATTATAATAAACATTTGCACTTAATATTCCAATTTTTAACTCACAAAATTATGATTATTGAGACAGTCTCTCCCATAACGTGTGTCATGTTTTGGCTTCTTGCATGCTGGAAGTTGAAAAAAAGACAAGGGAGACTGCACCCAGAGCACAAGTCCCACAGCTTCTAGCAAAGGTCCCCTGAGAGGCTACTTGGCCACAATATTGTCCCATCCCCTTGATCTGGCCACTTTAGATTTCCCAGGTTACAATGGCCAACTGGCAGGTGTAGCTGTTCCACCTTGTCCTCGTTTAGCCTGCACCCAGGGCTAAACAATAAACAGGTTTTTTTATCACCCAATGTCCCTTCCCCAAATTAGGAAGGGAACTGGGAAAAGGAAGACTTGTAGGTTGAAGTTAAACAGATTTAATGAAATAAAGAAATCAATATAGATAACAACTCAAAAGAGACAAAACTATACTTATCTACAGAGCACTGGCAAGTTGTTCCAGGAATCACAATCATTGGAAATGAGGAAGAGGGAGAAGAGGAGAGGAGAGCAAAAAGAGCCCCACATCTTCCCAGCAAGTCCCCTCTTTTATGGTGAACTTGATGTTAATGTTATAGAATACACCTGTGGGCCAGCCTGGGTCAGCTGCCCTGCGTTTAACTGCTAATGGCCTTGATCACCATGGCTAGCCACAAACTGAAACCAAATCCCAATGAAACCAGGACACACCCTCACCAGTCACCATGTCACCTGCGGTCATTCACAAAACAGGCCACCAAAAAAAAAAAAAAAATCTTAACAAGAGATCAGGACAGGTGGCCTTTACTCTTTGATGACCAGATCAAGGATGAAAAAAAACCTTGGAAAGTTTATAATTTTCTCAGTGAAACACAGAAAGAGGACAGAAAGCTTTCTATTGGAAACGTGCAAATAAAGCATTTCCAGACTGTATCTTTTGACTGCATTTAAGTAAAACTAGAAATGAAACATCAAAATGTTTCATTTCAATTTTCTCGGCAAACAAATAAAGCCTAGGAAATTCACAGCCGTGAACTGACCAAATGCTGTCCAGTGCAATTAAGAATTTTGCCATGGATGGAGGAATTTGTACATTTCACTCACACCCTTTGCCTTGAACCCCTCCGCAGCTGCTGCGGCAGGGATTGCCGGTGCTGCAGGGAACCGGCAGCCACCAGAAGAGCCGGAGGAGGCTGGGCTCCGCAGGCACCAACACCATCTTTCATGTTGTGCCAGTGAAACCAAGGCCAAGCTTATAACAACTCTGCCTCTGATTTCTAGGCCTGTCCTAAACGGCTTTTCTCCTGCCATATGTCACTCTCCCCAGGTCGTGCCTCGAGCCCAGCACCGGCACAGGGTGTGAGAGGACCCCTGCAAAGCCCTGAGGGCTGGGTACCAGCCAACAGCACGCTCACATACCAAATGGGACAAACCCCATCTCAGGCTACATTAGGAGGAGTGCAGTCAATGAGAACTAAACCAGCCACCGGGCAGAAGGCTGAAAAAGGAAAAGGTTTTGCAATAGAGTGTTTGTAAGTCTTGCCAGCAAGACTGGAGTTGAAGACAGCACCCAACAGCCACGGAGGTGGGATGTGATGTGCACCATAGGAACGGCCAGGCAGCATCACATCATCCGTGTTTAGGAAGCATATGCCTTGTGTAGGCTTTGGGCTGGCACTGAGGGTCAGAGCAGGTCATGGATAGTGGAGGGGTGGGGATCCTACCTATGTGGATGCCAACGTTCTAACCAACCACATAGCACGGGAAGAAAAAGCCTTACACACCTACTGCTGACTAGAAGGGGATCAGAAGAACACATTCAGCAACATCATGCTTGCGCACCCCCCCCCAGCTGCTGCAGGACACTGATGCACAGTGTGCTTGTAGCAGCAACGCCAAGTGCTTTCCTTCCCCGATGCCTGCCTGGCTCAGCCTGGAGCTGCTGAAAAGGAAAGCACACGAGCAACCATATGTCCATGTCCCTTCATCAAGTGAAAGGCCAGCCCCTACCCAAGGGCAGCCCCAGGGCTGTGTTTGAGGCACACCATCCGCTCCACAGATCATGAGGGGACCCCGGCCCAGCTAGAAGGTGCCCCAGGGCAGGCACGGACCCCCCTGCCCGTGGTTCAACCCCCCGCAACCCAGGCACAGGCAGGGACCCCCACACATGGAGCTGGTGTGAAGCCAGGGAGCTTGCCCACCTCTGCTCTGGGGAAAGTCCTCTGCAGCTTCACCAGAGAACCTCACACCAGTTTGGGAGATCAGGTTTTTCACTTCCAGTGCTTTGGAGCAGGAGATGTGATGGCTTTGGAGTGAAACCTCAAGTTCAGGGCATTGTGGAAATACGCAATAATATCCACAAATACATTATCTTTTAGCACTATCACACAGAAACTTTGACCTGCCTAGGTTCACATTAAAAGCAAAGCCTGTGAACTTGAGCAGAAGGCTCTGTTCTGTACAGGAGGTGGGAGCGGGTTTTAAAGCTAAACTTTGAGGAGACAACGCTGGGCACTAAGCTCCACTTTACGACACGACTTTATGAACCTCCCAGCAGCGACACCGCCATCTCCTCCAGCCCAGATTCCCCTTTCCTCTGGTGGGGTTGTGCAGCCTGGCCTCAGCACAGGCAAGAACCAGACCCAAAGGCATTACATGGAGTCAGGACAGGGTGCCTGACGAGCAATGCTTCAGAAACAAGCGCCGTGCAAGCACACCGCTGGAGAGGAGTCAAATGAGCGTGCCGTGCCTGTGTCAGCTGCTGGCTGGGGATCCCTCCCTGACACCCTTCCCCAGAGGATTGCATAGATAAACACCCTCTATTTGGACAAGACCAATGACAGCAAAATTGCTTGCTTGTCTCTAAAAAGACTAATAATGTGCATCAGGGGAGAGACCCATGGTCTGACAGACTTCTTTTTCCCCCAGAGTGAAACATAAAAATACATTTCAGTAGCAAGGAGGACACAGTTTGAAGTGCATCCCTAGTTAATTATATGCAAAAGAGTAACAATAAAATAAACTATTAAATTTTAGAACTCCCTCTTTAAAGTATTAAGCATTTTGTTACTGCTGTGCAGTTAAACCACACACTGAACAATGCTTTGAATTGCTTTATGGAAAGGTAACATAGGGGTTGACATGAAATAAGATGTTCTAGACAAATCTCATTCCGTACAGGCCTCTAATATTGAATAAACAACACAACCCATTGGTTAGCTTTAACGCAGCATTTGTTTTAAAAAAATCTAACGTTTACAGCCAAGGTTTGCGCGCGAATAGAAAGCACCGCCGGTCAGCGGCTGCTCGGGAAGGTCTCGTTGCTCGCTGCAGCGTGTTTACGGAATTGGAAATTAAGATGTGAAGGTGGCCTGCTGGCACCTCGCGTACCGTGGGAGAGCGGGGAACCCACTGCTGCTTTTAAGAACAACGATTCAGTTACAGGCACAAACACTGAGGCTGGTTTAACAGCTCCAGGGGCTGACAAGACAGTGGATTATGGGCTGCGCAGTAGCCCAGAGCCATGGGGGAACCTGCTTTGATGTAGCTCTGGTAAACAGCAATCAAAGGCCAAGAGGGAAGGATGTAGTGAAAAATGGAGAAGAGAGGTGAACAAAAGTTATTGCTAAGGAGTTTTCTGCCCTTTTCGTTTGAGTAATTTAAATGTTTAACATTTCAAATTAACAACACATTTAATTTGAATACAGGAGCATTATAAGATCCCCTTTCCCATCTAGCACTCTACCGCACTATCGATGCTGGACACCGAGGGCAATAACTCACCCCAGCGCTGAGGGCCAGGGACTCCCCGGGGAACCACCACAGGAGACAAAGGGTCTCGGTGCCACTGTCCCCACGGCAGACAGGTGCCTGTGAGCCCCCTGCGAGCCCCGGGGCGGGCAGCCTCCACGCTCCACAGGGTCCCATGGCACAGCCCCTCCAGCTGCGCTGCCTGTGTGGGCTGGGGGGGGGAGGAACAGTCAGCCCCTCTGCTGCAGCACCCAGGGGCTCAGCCCCAATCCCCCGATCCCAGCCACCGCCTCCTCAACACTCGCTCCCTTACATAGACTCAGCATTTCTCTGCTCATTTCTCCTGCTGCACATTATTGCTCTCTCTACCACATATCCCTGTGCTTACGAAGCCAAACAGAAATGGACCAAACTGCAGCAAACACAAAGCAGACAGCAGAGATGTCTGAATTCCAGGAACGGCTCATCTTTTTCTCTCACTTTCTGTTGATTTCCACACCCTCACCCCCACACCTCTCACACTGCACCATTGCCCTGACACTATCAACCTGCTCAAGACCTCAACATGCCCTGTGCAGATCCTGGGTGGTCCCACCTGGCTGGACTTGCAGGCCAGTCACTGAGGTTGCCCAGGCACCTTTAACCACCAGTGGTGAAAACAGGCATTTTTGGAACAGTTATGACCTCGGTGAGAAACCCCAAATGGGTCAGAGAACCATGCTAGTGCTCATTTCTCTCCAATGAAGGGCTCCTAGAAAGAAAGTCTGGGTGCAGCTGTGCACAGTCAGGTGAGATGAATCCCATCCTTTACCTAAGGACTTGTCTGGACAAGTTTGTGGACATTCAGTGGCTCTATTATGATATCCAAGACCAGTGGGTGTTGATTCAGCCCATCCCTGTAGGATACAAGGGGGTGTCAGACTGTAGTACAGTGAATCCTAGAGGCTCTGTCATCTAGGGAGTACAACAGAAACTTCAGCATCTTCACCTTTTGGCACAGAGATGCTAAGAGAAGGACATGCAAAGGAAAAGGAAAGATGGATTTCATGCCTCAGACAAGCTGCCTCTTCTGGGACATTTGCCAGTCTCCCTTAAGAAAGCTGCTGTCATCTGAGCCGTTATTTCAAAAGTTCATTCAATCTCTGGATTTACTGCCAACACCCAAGTTACACTAATGAGCAACTATGACTTACAAAACATAGTGACTCTGCCATGCCCAGAGCTGAGAGACTCAGCTCACCCTCCCACTAGAGAGGCACTCAGCACTGAACAAGCAGGGTGGTCAGCCCAAGCAGGGCTTCAGCAGCTACATGACCCCTCTGGACACCTTCCCTGCACAGTGTATCGAGCTGGACCTCCTCAAAGCACGTGACACCTAGACAACAGACAGGGTTATGTTCAAAAGGACAAGTCAATCAGATAACAGTACCAGCAACTAGGCTTGAAACCTCATGTGCTGGAGTGTGAAACTCTCTTGAATTTCCTATGATACAGTTTTTAATCACATTTACATTTTTTTGTATTGACTGGTAACCTCAACAGCACAAGAAGGCTTAAATTACTGTGAGCAAATGAGGCTTGGACTCTCATTTCCACGACTGCTCTGCAGCCCTGACAAAAGGCTTGGGGTAGGAGTGCCTGCCCTCATTCTGGGGCTGGCCCAGCCACATGCTAACAAGGTGCAGCTAAGCCAAGAGACCACAGCAGTTTGCCTCCCTGGTGTACAGGGGACACGCACCCAAATTCCTCTTCCTTCCCTGGAGGCTGTGGCCACAATGGTTCCCTCATATCCACAACTCTCTGCAGCTGTTAACCAGGATTTGTCCATCCTTGGAAATGCAACTTATTTCAAACAGCAAGGCCCAAGCCCCATCTGCTCCTGAAAGCCCAAAGTCACCAAGCTGTGATTAAAAATATCCAGAGGTGCATTTGTGGACTATATGACCCAGCATGTCTTTCACATCTAGAAAACAGAAATATTTTCTGTAGTTTAACAAGTTATTGAAAGGTCAATCAAGAAAGTATCTGATAATAAAAGCATTCAGACATTTCTATTTCATCTCCTCTAGTGAGGATAGCATAGCTCAGCTGGTAAAGACTTACTTCAGGCTATAGCTCACCCTACAAGGGCTCATTCCTGGCTCACTCTTGTTATTTATGTACCACACTGCGCAACATCAGCTTAGGTGTTTTAGAAATACAAGTTAAAAAAAATATCCAGTCCTCTTTAGATATGGAAGGGAAGAACACATCCCATACTTCCTAGCATTCAAGCAGTAGATGAAGAACCCTTCATCCGCCATGCTTTACAGCTAAAATGAGCAGACTACCCATAGGCGAGGGGAAAGCATCCTACTTTGTAGCTTAACATCACACAGACACGAGAGACAAGACCTTCTAAAACACACTCACTACAATGCCCAGCATGGTCCCATCCCCAAACACTAACAGAGCTGGTGGCAATGACACTATCATTTCAGTACAGGCATACGCCAATCACAGCATCTTTCCACTGCATCTGCCATCAGTGCTACGCATTAATTCATAGCAGGAAGAAACAATTACCTGAGGAAAAAAGGCAAAACAGGACTCCTGTAACACAGAGCTAGCAATAGAGGCATGCAGAAACTCCACAATATCAGAGAAACTGAGTCTCTTGCCAACTTCTTGTCCCACTCACTTTTATTCTCCCCCACTCACTAGTCCTGCTGGTTTTGAAGATGCTGGCACCTGAACCCAATGTAGTTAGTTACCTAAGCAAGATGAGCAGCACCTGATTCCTCACTAGAACAGACCCATGGCCTTCAAAGAGTTACAAATGCACAGACCACCTGTGAAATCCTGATCCTTTCAGTAAATAATCCAGATTTCTTTTAAATTGACCTTAATTTTTTTTATTTCCATCCTCCTCTCTTCTGTGAGGAAAGGCACTGCATTCTGCACCTTGAAGGCTGTCCTCAGCAGAGGTTATGGTGCCCCTTTCAAATACCAGCACATCCCAAAATTTAAAAACCTGCCTACATCAGGGAAAGAAGCTGGGGGTAAATATCACAGCAGGCAAAAGCCTGGCAGAAGCCAGTAAAAAGACACCAAATGGCTCCCAGCGGTGTCAAACCAACCCCCCAACAGCTCACAGGTGGAAGGGATGCCTCTCCTGGTAAACCCATGGGAGTAAGCACAGCTCAGAGTCCCATCGAGCACCGACAAGATGGCTAGGGCAAGAGGTGCTGCAGGATTGGGCCGACGATCTCCAACGGAGTAAACGTAACAGTTTCTGACTCCTTTCCAAGTCAGTGTTTGTTCGGAAACATCAAAGCCAGTGGAATAGTAGGTGTTCCAAAATGTCTTAATTCAGAGAATTAGTGTTAACCGAGTCTGATTAACTCCATTTATCTCTAATTAATTACCTTTACCTAATTAGACACCCTGTTTCCAGTAGACATGGAGTCAAGTAGACTAGATTATTAGTGTAGTCATTGTGCCTTTACAAAATCCTGAAATTAATGAAACGTGCAAAAGAATCCGCAGCTTTAATTGCACAGGTGTTGCCTTATGGCAAAGCTTTATCATCTGATTACACTAAGGGATTATTAGTGACTTTTTATATAGAGGATGAGCCTGTGAAATGTACCTTAGCAACAGCTCATTAGTTTAGGGTTGTTACTGTATTATTTATTACATTCAGCCTTCCCCATTATCTAGATTGATTCATGGACCTATATTTTCCTCCCCTCTGTGCAGGAAATAAATAAATAAGTGAAGGCTGGCTATTGCCGTCCAGCTGCAATATGAGTGGAAGGCAGAGCGTATTCTCCAGCTACCAATATCCACCCTTTAAAACAAAGCTTTAAAGTTGATTTAAATAAAACTCTTTTTTTTTCCTCTCCCTCAGCAAAGTAATCAATTCAAGCTTCTGTCAAACTTGAAGGCTTTCTACATGCCATCCAAACAGTTTGGGCCATCTTAAATCTTTTCAGATAAATAAAAATACATTACTGGATTGAAGAATGAAGTACAATATATTTACATCCAAAATATTTTTTTCTGCTATAACTCATCCTTTATGAAATCTATCAGAAATATTTTATTTTGATATTTCTTTTAACTGTTTGGTTGTTGGCTACTTCTTCAGGTTTGGAGGGGTTTGCCAGGTAAAGAAACTGCCTGAATAATAGAACCAAGACAAACAAAGCAAAGCAGCAACCTCTGTGTTAAGAACCGCTTTCCCCATAGAGAAGCTACTTGTAGTCAAGGTTGAGAAGGCTTGACCTTACCTTCCTGCATCCTCCTCAGCAACATCCCACTGGACTTGCTAAATACCACTGGTACAACAGCCCCAGTGCTGCCCCAAGCAGAGGAGGCTTCACTGGCCAACCAGCAATCCCTAAGTAGCCAGTGAACAAAATGATGAGGAATTGTTTTCCAAAATTATCCAGAATACCAGATTCTTTGAATGTTGTGTAAAATCTTGCTGTCCACTTACTGCTAAATTTAAAAAAAAAAGTAGAAAAATAATTGGTAGCAGTTATTATATAGGGTATGACAACTAATTTGAGCAGCAATAATGACTATCTAATGACAAAGACGACTACATAACTTCTCATGTCTGCATTACAGAAAATATGAATTTTAGTCTCAAAACCATGGCTCTAACAGACAGACTAAGTATAGAATTTTGCAGTGTGTTCATGTGGTTTCATGTGGCACACATATAAATGGTGTTATCCTGCAATAAAGGCACTACTGATGGCTTAGGGCTGCTCTGCCAAATAGAGAGGACTTGCATGGACAGAACCTAACTGTATAAAATGAATGTGACACCCACCTGCTACAGGTCATTTGGGATTGCTGCTCTTCCGAGAGACCCTCCCTCAAAAACATTGGCCACTGTGGTTTTATATGGGCAAACCCCTTGCTCTTGCTGTAAGATCCTCACATGGGACCTCCAAGTACACACACATGTTCCACAGGAGCAAAGCAGCTGTAGGGCCTCCGATCCACCAAAGGTGTGACATCGGCAAAGCTGTGGTCCCAAAACTGCTGCCCAACACAACGCACATGTTCACTTTCTCAATATAAATCTTTTCTTTAGAGTTATGTTGCAGCAAAGCCTGTGCCTTGATGGTCTAGAAGAGACTTCATCTCTTCCTGCCTCCCTGGTGCTCCGCAACAGGACATAAAGGATCTCTCACCCTTGATCCCGAGGGACATCGATTCAGCTGCCCTCCTCCAAGCAGACAGCATTGGACCATAAAATGCACCTGCATCCACCTGCTCACCCACTGTGAAATCCCATGGATCAGCACTTACCTAGAGAGCAGGAGGTACAGGGTTGACCCCTTTCTTTAGAACTCCAGCAGCACAGGTGATGAAGGCGGGGGAGAGAGTCTCCTAGATCTTCCTTGAAGGTTTCTTCCTGGAAGCCTTCAAGAAAGATCTAGGAGACTCCTTCCTCTCCTCAATCGCCCACAATGCTGGGCAGCAAGTTATCCAAGAGCTGGCAGGTAGGAAAGCCCAAGCACAAGAGAACAGGAGACCAAACATCACTGAGAACTTCTGATAACTTACATTAGACAGTATCAGGGACAACACTGGAGGAACGCTGGGAGCCCCAGATTCTCTTACACATGCTGTCAGCATCATAGGTGCTAACTAGTTGGACAAGGCATGGGGTCAAAGCCTGCTCTCATGCTTGCAGTGTGCTGTGTCCACGTACCCCAGGAATATTAACTGTCTGTGGAAAAAATAAAAATTACTTGTGAGGTGTTTGTATGGGCTTTCAAGTGGGATCCCCACTTGCATTTACATTTTGGTTTGTGATCAGATCAAACCTTTCCTCCATACTCCCTGTTGGCTTCCCATCGAATACAGTCAGATTCATTAATGTTGTCTGTGCCTTCAGCACAGCCAGAGCCATGCTCAGGGTATACCAGCAACACTGGGAAAAGGTTGTCTTTCAGAGCTCTATTTCTCACACCAGTTTCAAGCATGTCTCTGCAGAAAACAGCACTTTCTCAGGAACCAGTCTGAAATACATGGAAGAAATTCCCGTGGGACGGAGGGTTCGGTCTATCTCTCACCACTTTCTACTCAAAGAACTCTGACCTCACCTTCAATGATGAAAACAAGCAGCACATAGCCAAGAATGAAAAATATTAAATATTTATTTAAAGGACATAAACAAATGGTTTATCCAGTGGGAGGAAGAAAATTACATGAGAGAGACGCTGGTCACATCATTTAATAGGAGGCAGCCTAGCAACCTGTGGGAGAAGCGGGGCTCTGCCTTGCAAGGGAAGGCGAGCACCAGGAGCACCTCATGTGCACATGCACCCACATCCCTGTGAGAACCACTTCTAGAAAGCGAGGAAGCAGCCAAAGGCAGACCCCAAAACAAACACTGCTGCTTCGCCTCTGTGATCTGTTTTCCATTCATAAGTCTCGAGTGCTTCCCAAAGGCAGGTGAGTGTCACATGTTTCCCACCAGCTGGGAAACTGGAACAGGGAGGGAAGGCCACTTGAGAAGGTCACCAAGACCTGCAGCAGCCCTTCATCCTCCAGCTTGCATCCTTTTTCAAAAGGCACATGCCTGCCTTTCCCACAAGGTGCCATGTCAAGAGGGACTTGCTCTGCTGCTTTTCCCTTTGTCCCTCAGTGGCAGCCATGGGACGGCTGCCGGTCTGTTTGATGAGCAGGCCCTGGCACGCTCCTCCTGCTGCTGGCACCAGTCCTTGAGGAGCTGGCTGGCACCAGCTGTTGCAGTGAGCTCGGACAGGCTGTCTCCCATGATCTAAGTGCCAACTATTTGGAGGAGCCAGACGCCGGGCTGGCAGGTCTGATGGGAGTGTGCATCCAAAGTCAGATATCGCTGCCTCCTGCAGGAGCCAGGCCCTGCTCAGGGGATGGACACAAGCGCTAGGTGACCGACACAGCCTTAGAAAATGAAAACAGACAGACAGGCACCAACCAAGTAAGGATCACTACGTCAGGGATGGCAGGCAGGGTGGCACAAAGTTACAAACCCACTACACTGCTGTCCCTAAAGACAGAAATCAGAGTCTGGCAGCTCTCAGGTGCAGGTACCCTTCCCAGGCACATGGTCCAGGTCAAAGACCAAACTAGACCAGGGACTTGCTGGTCCTTCCAGCTGTCCCTTGGGAAGCCTCACAACACGCTGGCGGGGGGCTTGCCATCACAGTTCCAGGCTGAACTGGAGCTTGTACTGTCTATACTTTCTTTGCTGCTAGCTTCGAACCAAAACACCCCTCCTGGACTCCACTCTGGTGAAACAACAGCATTAAGATTTGTTTAATGTCCACTCCCATTTAGCAGCAAGGCTGCCCTGACACTTAATGCTCCACAGCACCTCCAGAAGACATGCAGCAGCTGCAGTGCCACCTCCACTCTCACCCAGCCCCAACAGCTTTTCCACC